>NC_064926.1:171811378-172114409 GCF_023897955.1 Schistocerca gregaria | reverse complement strand
GATTGCTACGCGTTAAACGCCTGACAATGGTCCACACGTAACAATACCAGTGTGCAAAACAGCGAGCCTCTACGGCGAGTAATTTGGAACTAAGTGTCAATAAAAGCTTCATTGCTGCCGCACGTTAAGCGCCTGACGATGATCCACGTATAACAGTACCAGGGTGCAAAGCCACATGAGATAATTTGTGCGCCTGTCAGATTTATCAAGGCTGCGAACGCTCCCCCTTCCTCCCCTCCCATCCCCCCGCCGTTTCCTTTCATAGCTGTAGCAATGCTAGTATTCTGCTGGCAGGTTTAATAAAAACACATTACTGAGAAGTATTAACTATATTTACCATTTTGATACAAAATACTGCACGCTACGAATTAAATCAAAATGAATGTATCATTGCAGTAAATAAATTCCACGTTCTGGCCGTAGAGAGGCCGACCACATTGTCATCCTTTGCCAAAGACGTCATCGGATGTTTTATGGAGGGGCATGTACTCATATTAGCACACCGCTCTCTCTCTCTCTCTCTCTCTCTCTCTCTCTCTCTCTCTCTCTCCGTCGGAATCTTGTTACTTGATTTTGGTGTCACTAATAATCGATCGAGTAGCTTCTCAGTTGACCTCATCAAGCTGAGTGCACGCCGTTCCATTCTTCCTACCAAGGAAAAATCCCTGGCATTACCAGGAATAGAAACCAGTTCCATCAAACAGCTGTCAACGGCAATGACCAGTCACCTACGGAGACGGGCTACAGGTTGCATAAAACTTCTAAGAAAACTTGACAGTAGACCAAAGTCAGTATCTCATTGCTTATACCGTCCACTGTACATTAATTCAATTATAATGGATAATAAAGCAGATTTGGTTTATTCCTACGAAATTGTTAATAAGCATAAAATACTAATTCAAAGTACACTAAAAAGTGCTGTAATTAACATTAGAGAAGATATTCCATCGCAGGAATTTTCTTTGTGTTATAATTTTACTTTGCATTACCTTGTTTTGACGGAAGCAACTTTGCGTCACTGAAGACAAGAGCAGCGCTGGCTCATATTTCGTCAACGAGATAGCTAAATTAGACACAATATTTACTCCCATACACGACATATCTACTGAAAAGAACTTCAAAATGTCCAAATGAACAGCTGTATTGATGCTTTTCAGGAGAGCATGAGGTCTTTCACTTCGTCGCTGTTCGATTTCTTAAAAGTGAAATTCGCGACCGAACGCAGTTCCCCCTGAGCAGCCATAGCGTACGGATCTCCGTGCCGGCACGTTCACAGGAGCTCAGTCCGTCAGTTCACCTGATGATGGCGACATGTTTGATCGCCGAAATATTGTGCCCGTTGGACACTATAGACCGGCAATACACCCGTGGATATTTTGATTATCAAATACGCCGGGAGAAACTCAAGAATCACATAGTACTGTTTTATTTAACGTAGAATTTCTTGTTTGAATTACCGCTGTGAGGGACCTAAATAATACATCTACAAGGAAACTTAAATTGCCAGTATAAAAATTCTAAATGGAGCCCTACAATTCGTATGTGACTGCACTCAATCGTATTCCACTGATATAAACCGAAGGAACATAAGATGGTAAATCGAAGAGTAAATAATTATCTCAGCTTCACACTGCAATTAAAAAACTGTACACCTCAACTGAATTACTGAAAATAAAGTGAAAACATTGTCATTTCAGTTCAGCATGCTAAATTAAATCATTTTTCAGCATATTAAAAACACAATATATGGTTCTCTGAACAATATTAATGGACTTCATAATATTATACTTCCTTATAATCAAAAAAATTAGTGGTAGTAAATATATTAGCCATTGCGTGATGCAGCTATGAACAGTTTACTTTAGAACGACTATAATGCAGTGATTCACTAGTATAATGTAAAATGTTCCTTGCGAGACAAAGGCGGGTTGTGAACGCTGTGTCTCTTACGTCACACTGCGCATACTAAGAAGGATGGCTAGCAGTGCATCGGAGACCAGCTTGGAGCTATCGGATTCTTCTGGCTTTAGAGCATTGAATACATTAAACCTATAATTGGAAATAGTACGTCAAATGAAGGAGCAGATTTGAATGTGAGACCCCTTCATCAAACAGCAGACACCGATTGGATAGGTGAGTTCTCACCAACCTTGATAATTGTGTCTGGAGTAACTGTTGCCACAACTGCTTAGATACTGTTTCCTAGGTCTGGTACATGAGCTGGCAGTGGAGGCAATCACACGTTATGAACACGCAAACACAAAAATCGCATAACGTTGTACTAGGTGAACGAAGCTCTGTCATCCAGCTACTTGCGTCCAATTCTGCGGTCGGGTACAACGTCGATTAACCAAACACGTACTGTGTTTTGCCAGTGAGAAAATGCCCTATCTTGCAGCCAAATAAAGTTCTCTGGTTAAGCTTCTTCCAATTGAAGGCAGAACCTTAGCTCTAAAGTAACAAGATTATAAACACGAGTTACAGCTGCTTCACCGAAAAAGGAAGGCCCACAAATTTTTCTTTGGGATATTCAATGTAGACGAGTATCGTTCCAACTGTGCCACCGTCCCGTGCTCTTCCTTTTGCAATGGAATGTAGTGTCGTCAAACTGATGGTGCCATTTACTGAAGCCTTTATAACGTGGAGGATTAAAATGGGACTTAATACGGAAGGACCGTGGCACTGTAACAAAACATTCATTCCATGCAGAGTGTGAAACACCGAACGCAGCTGGTGGTCTAGTGGCTAGCGCTGCTACCTATACGGACCCGGGTTTGATTCCCGGCCGGGTTGGGGATTTTCTCTGCTCGGAGACCGTGTGTTTGTGCTGTCCTCATCATTGCACAGTCATTAGTCGTGATAGTGGCTAAATTGGTCTGTGTGAAAATTGAACTATGTAAAAAATTGGGGCTTTGCACGGGTGCTGATGACCGCACAAATGAGCGCCCCAAAAACCAAATATCACAAAAAGCTGTTCGATTACTAGTCGCAATCATTATTACTAGAGATGTGCACAGATTCACATACAAATCTGAGTTGCTCATTCCATTCAAGAATTATTTATAACTAAGTTGAATGTAACAAAGGCTAAAAAACCTTAAAACTCCGATATTTGTTTTTAAACACCAAGTATTTCATGGTTTATCGTATATTGCGCTTGATGAGCAAGCTCCGCGTTTTCGTCGCACAGTAAGATACTCTCCCTTTTGTGTGCTATGATTTGCTAAAATCTCGTTTCGATATCTTGAACCATGTATGAGAGTTGAGGGCTGTTGTGAATATCTCTTTCTCGCTGTAGAAATAGCGAGCACAAGCGGAAGTGAACGCGCTATGTACGATTCATTTTGTGTAGATAGGAGATGGATATATACCTCCTCCCCAGTACAAAGATATCGTGTTTGCCCGTGTACTCTCAAAATTTATGAATTCAACTATTCAAGTACCGAAAACCACGCATAGAAATTAAGAACGAACCTAAGAAACAAATAAGTGAGCTAAGAGTACACGACTTGCTGTTGGCAGCTGCTTATCCAAAGGCTCGCTCCCTGTAGAATGATTACAACGGCAAGCTCCTCTTGAGAAACAATACAATAAAGCTGCAGTCACTAGTAGATAATCAATTCCCTTAAGCTTATGAACATACAGAAGTATGTAACAGGTTAGGATTTTTAGAGTATCACCCGTGACAATTTTAAATCCAGCTCATTTCATAGAGGCCCTCCATTGTGTGTAATACATGAAGACATTTTGTTCGCTATATGCGCCGGGTGTAAAAACATTTCGTTTTAAGCATTTACGTATATATTATATGTATTTTAATTATTTTCCATAATAATAATGAGTTATGAGTTACTTATGGTGTCCCCCCCCATGAACCATGGAACTGGCCGTTGGTGGGGAGGCTTGCGTGCCTCAGTGATAAAGATAGCCGTACCGTAGGTGCAACCTCAATGAAGGGGTGTCTGTTGAGAGGCCAGACACACGTGTGGTTCCTTAAGAGGGGCAGCAGCCTTTTCGGTAGTTACAGGCTAACAGTCTGGAAGACTGATTCATCTGGCCTTGTAACACTAAGCAAAAAGGCCTTGCTGTGCTGGTACTGCAAACGGCTAAAAGCAAGGGGAAACTACAGCCGCCATTTTTTAAGAGGGCATGCAGTTTTACTATATAGTTGAATGATGATGGCTTCCTCTTCGGTAAAATATTCCGGAGGTAAAATAGTCCCCCATTCGGATCTCCGGGCGGGGACTACTCAAGAGAACGTTGTTATCAAGAGTAAGAAAACTGGCGTTCTAGGGATCGGAGCGTGGAATGTCAGATCCCTTAATCGGGCAGGAGGCTTAGAAAGTTTGAAAAGGTAAATGGATATGTTAAAGTTAGATATAGTGGGAATTAGTGAAATTCGGTGGCAGGAGGAACAAGACTTTTGGTCAGGTGAATGCGGGGTTATGAATACAAAATCAGATAGGGGTAATGCAGAAGTAGGTTTAATAATGAAAAGGAAAATAGGAATATGGGTAAGCTACTACAAACAGCATTGTGAATGTATTATTGTGGCCAAGATTGACACGAATCCCACGCCTACTACAGTAGTACAAGATTTTATGCCAACTAGATCAGCAGATTACCAAGAGAATGAAAAAAATATATGATTCAGATATTGAAGAGAGACGGAAATTTAATAGTTATGGGTGACTGGAATTGGATAATAGGAAAAGGGAGAGCAGGAAACGTAGTAGGTGAATATGGTTTGGGGTGAAGAAATGAAAGAGGAAGCCCCCTGGTAGAATATTGCAAAGAGCATAACTTAATCATAGCTAAAACATGGTTCAAGAACCATAAAAGATGGCTGTTTACATGGAAGGAGCCTGAAGATACTAGAAGGTTCAGATAGAGTATATAAAGTAAGACAGATATTAAGGATCAGGTTTTAAATTGTAAGACACTTCCAGAGGCAGATGTGGACTCTGACCGCGATCTATTAGTTATGAATTGTAGATTAAAAGTGAAGAAAGTGCAAAAAGATGAGAATTTGACCTGTATAAACTGAAAGAGCCAGGCGTCGTAGACGGCTTCAGGGAGAACATTAGGAAACGATTGACACGATGGGGGAAAGAAATACAATAGAAGAAGAAATGGTAGCGTTGAGAGACGATATCGTGAAGAAGAAATATTGAATTTAATTAATGAAAGGAGAAAATATAAAAATGCAGTAAATGAAGCACGCAAAAAGAATACAAACATGTCAAAAATGAGATGACTAGGAACTGCAAGATGGCTAAGTAAGGATGGCTAGAGGATTAATGTAAGGATGTAGAGGCTTATCTCACTAGGGGTAAGATAGATAATGCCTACAGGAAAATGAAAGAGACCTTTGGAGAAAAGAGAACCACTTGTATGAATATTAAGAGCTCAGATGGAAACCCACTTCTAAGCAAAGAAGGGGGAGCAGAAAGGTGGAAGGAGTATACAGAGGGTCTATACAAGGGCGATGTACTTGAGGACAAAATTATGGAAATGGAAGAGGATGTAGATGAAAATGAAATGGGAGGTATGATACTGCGTGAAGAGTTTGAGGGAGCATTGAAAGACCTGAGTCGAAACAAGGCGCTGGGCGTTCACAACACTACATTAGAACTACTGACAGCCTTGGGAGACCCAGGACTAACCAAACTCTAGCATCTAGTGAGAAAGATGTATGAGACAGGCGAAATACTTTCAGACTTCAAGAAGAATATAATACTTCCTATCAAAAAGAAAGCAAGTGATGAGAGATGTGAAAATTACCGAACTATCAGTTTTATAATTCATGGCTCCAAAATAATAACGCGAAATCTTTACAGACGAATAGAAAAACTAGTAGAAGCCGACCTTGGGGAAGATCAGTTGGGATTACGTAGAAATATTGGGACACGTGAAGCAATACTGACCCTACGACTTCTCTTAGAAGCTAGATTAAGGAAAGGCAAACCTATGTTTCTTGCACTTGTAGACTTAGAGAAAGCTTTTGACAATGTTGCCTGGAATACTCTTTTCAAATTATGAAGGGGGCAGGGGTAAAATACAGGGAGCGAAAGGCTATTTACAGTTTGTATAGAAACCAAAAGGCAGTTATAAGGGTGGAGGGGCAGGAAAGGGGAGCAGTGGTTGGGAAGGGAGTGAGACAGGCTTGTAGTCTATCCCCGATGTTATTCAATCTGTATATTGAGCAAGCAATAAAGGAAACAAAAGTAAAGTTCGGAGTAGGTATTAAAATCCATGGAGAAGAAATGAAAACTTTGAGGTTCGCCGATGACATTGTAATTCTGTCAGAGACAGCAAAGGACTTGCAAGAGCAGTTGAACGAAATGGATAGTGTCTTGAAAGGAGGATATAAGATGAACATCAATAAAAGCAAAACGAGGATAATGGAATATAGGTGAATTTAGTCGGGTGATGCCGAGGGAATTACATTAGGAAATGAGACACTTAAAGTAATAAAGGAGTTTTGCTATTTGGGGAACAAAGTAACTGATGATGGTCGAAGTAGAGAGGATATAAAATGTAGACTGGCAGTCGGTAGGAAAGTGTTTCTGAAGAAGAGAAATTTGTTAACATCGAGCATAGATTCAAGTGTCAGGAAGTCGTTTCTGAATATATTTGTAGGGAGTGTATCCATGTATGGAAGTGAAACATGGACGATAAATAGTTTAGACAAGAAGAGAATAGAAGTTTTCGAAATGCGGTGCTACAGAAGAATGCTGTAGATTAGATGAGTAGATAACATACCTAATTAGTAGGTATTGAATAGAATTGGAAAGAAGAGAAATTTGTTGCACAACTAGAAGAAGGGATCATTTGGGAGGGTATATTCTGAGGCATCAAGTTATCACCATTTTAGTATTGGAGGGCTGCCTGGAGAGAATAGGAGCTTTCGAAATGTGGTTCCGCAGAAGAATGCTGAAGAGTAGATGGGTGGATCACATCACCAATGAGGAGGTGTTGAAGTGGATTGGGAAGATTTTTGTGCCACAACTTGACTAGAAGAAGGGATCGGTTGGTAGGACATGCTCTGAGGCATCAAGGGATCACCAATTTAGTATTGGAGGGCAGCGTGGAGGGTAAAAATCGTAGAGGCAGACCAAGAGATGAATACTCCAAGCAGATTCAGAAGGATGTAGGTTGCAGTAGGTACTGGGAGATGAAAAAACTTGCACTGTGTAGAGTAGCATGGAGAGCTGCTTCAAACCAGTCTCAGCACTGAAAACCACAACAACAACAACATAGTGGAGGTAGCAGAGGATGAAGTAGGTAAAAAGACGAGGGCTAGTAGAAATCCTTGGATAACAGAAGATATAAGGAATTTAATTGATAAAAAGGAGAAAATACAAAAATGCAGTAAATGAAACATGCCAAAAGGAATACAAATGTCTCAACAATGAGGTCGACAGGAAGTGCAAATGTAATCATGTAGAGGATTATATCACTAGGGGTAAGATGGATACTACCTGCAGGAAAATTAATGAGACCTTTGGAGAAAAAAGAACCTCTTGCTGAATATCAAGAGCTCAGTTGGAAACCCAGTTCTAAGCAAAGAAGGGGAAGAACAAAGGTGGAAGGAGTATAAAGAGGGTCTATACAAGGGTGATGTACTTGAGGAAAATGTTAAGGAAATGGAAGAGCATGTAGATGAAAATGAAATGGGAGATATGATACTGCGTGAAGAGTTTGACAGAGCACTGAAAGATCTGAGTCGAAACATGGCCCCTGGAGTAGACAACATTCCATTAGAACTACTGACAGCCTTGGGAGACCCAGGCCAAACGAAACTCTACCATCAAGTGAGCAAGATGAATGAGAGAGGCGAAATAACATCAGACTTCAAGAAGAATATAATAATTCCAGTCCCAAAGAAAGCAGCTGTTGACAGATGTGGAAATTACCGATCTACCACGTAAATAAGTCGCCGCTGCAAAATACTAACACGAATTATTCACAGACCAATGGAAAAACTGGTAGAAGCCGACCTCGGGGAAGATCAGTTTGGATTCCGAAGAGGTATTGGGACACGTAAGGCAATAGTGACCCTACGATTTATCTTAGAAAATAGATCAAGGAAAGGCAAACCTACGTTTCTAGCATTTGTTGACTTGGAAAAAGCTTTTGACAATGTACAGTGGAATACTCTTTTCGAATTCTGAATGCGGCAGGGGTAAAATAAAGGGAGCGTAAAGCTATTTACAATTTGTACAGAAACCAGATGGCAGTTGTAAGAGTCGAGGGGCATGAAAGTGAAGCAGCATTTGGGAAGGGAGTGAGACAGGGTTGTAATCTATCCCCGATGTTATTGTATATTGAGCAAGCAATAAAGGAAACAAAAGAAAACTCGAAGTTGGAATTGAAATCCATGGAGAAGAAATATAAACCTGTATTTCTGTCAGAGACAGCAAATGACCTGGAAGAGCAGCTGCAAGGAATGGACAATGTTTTGAAAGGAGGTTATAAGATGAAAATCAAAAGAAGTAAAACGAGGATAATTGAATGTATTCCAAATTAAATTGGGTGATGCTGCGGGAATTAGATCAGAAAATGAGACATTTAAAATAGTAATTGTTTTTTGCTATTTGGGAAGGAGAATAATTGTTGATGGTCAAAGTAGAGAGGATATAAAATGTAGACTGCCAATGGCAAGGAAAGCGTTTCTGAAGAAGAGAAATTGGTAACATCGAGTATACATTTAAGTGTTAGGAAGGCGTTTCTGTAAGTATTTGTATGTAGTGTAGCCATGTATGGAAGTGAAACGTGGACGATAAATAGTTTAGACAAGAAGAGAATAGAAGTTTATGAAATGCGGTGCTACAGAAGAATGCTGTAGATTAGATGAGTAGATATCATACCTAATGGGTAGGCATTGAATAGAATTGGAAAGAAGAGAAATTTGTTGCACAACTTGAAGAAGGGATCATTTGGGAGGGTATATTCTGAGGCATCAAGTTATCACCATTTTAGTATTGGAGGGCTGCCTGGAGGGTAAAAATCGTAGAGGGAGACCAAGGGATGAATACACTAATCACGTTCAGCAGGATATAGGTTGCTGTAGGTACTTGGAGATGAAGAACCTTGCACTGTATAGAGTAGCGCGGAGAGCTGCATCAAACTAGTCTCTGGAATGAAGACCACAACAATAACTAATGAGCCGGCCAGTGTGGCCGAGCGGTTCTAGGCGCTTCAGTCTCGAACCGCGAGACCGCTACGATCGCAGGTTCCAATCTTGCCTCGGGCATGGATATGTGTGATGTCCGTAGGTAGTTAGGTTTAAGTACTTGTAAGTTCTAGTGGACTGATGACCTCAGATGTTGAGTCTCATGGTGCTCAGAGCCCTTTCTATTTTAACAATTTATGATGTTTATCATCAATATACACGTGTTAGAAACGGTAAATTGAGAAACAATAAGAACCATGAAGAGCGTAGCGTTTTAAAGGATTGGAAAAGGGCACAGGTCATCCCCGTTTCCAAGAAGGGACGTCGAACAGATGTGCAGAACTATAGACCTATATCTCTAACGTCGATCAGTTGTAGAATTTTGGAACACGTATTATGTTCGAGCATCATGACTTTTCTGGAGACTAGAAATCTACTCTGCAGGAATCAGCATGGGTTTCGGAAAAGATGGTGGTGTGAAACCCAGCTCGTCTACGAGACTCAGAGGGCCATAGAGACGGGTTCACAGGTAGACTTCCGCAAGGCGTTCGATAAAGTTCCCCACAGTCGTTTAATGAACAAGGTAAGAGCATATGGACTATCAGATCAATTGTGTGATTGGAGTGAGGAGTTCCCAGATAACAGAACGCAGCAATGGAGAGAAGTCTTCCGAAGTAAGAGTGATTTCAGGTGTGCCGCAGGGGAGTGTCATAGGACCGTTGCTATTCACAATATACATAAATGACCTGGTGTATGACATCGGAAGTTCACTGAGGCTTTTTCCAGATGATGCTGTGGTGTATCGAGAGGTTGTAACAATGGAAAATTGTACTGAAATGCAGGAGGATCTGCAGCGCATTGCCGCGTGGTGCAGGGAATGGCAATTAAATCTCAATGTAGATAAGTGTAATGTGTTGCGAATACATAGAAAGATAGATCCCTTATCATTTAGCTACAAAATAGCAGGTCAGCAACTGGAAGCAGTTAATTCCATAAATTATCTGGGAGTACGCATTAGGAGTGATTTAAAATGGAATAATCGGCTTGAATACTGCCCCACAGTGTGGGATCCGTACCAGATAGGGTTGATAGAAGAGATACAGAAGATCCAACGGAGAGCAGCGCGCTTCGTTACAGGATCATTTAGTAATCGCGAAAGCGTTACGGAGATGATAGATAAACTCCAGTGGAAGACTTTGCACGAGAGACGCTCAGTAGCTCGGTACGGGCTTTTGTTAAAGTTCCGTGAACATACCTTCACCGAAGAGTCAAGTAATATATTGCTCCCTCCTACGTATATCTCGCAAGAGACCATGAGGATAAAATCAGAGAGATTAGAGCCCACACAGATGCATACCGACAATCCTTCTTTCCACGAACAATACGAGACTGGAATAGAAGGGAGAACCGATAGAGGTACTCCGGGTACCCTCCGTCACACACCGTCAGGTGGCTTGCGGAGTATGGTTGTAGATGTAGATGCATGTAAAACATAAAACAACAATTTAATCTAGAAACAAGTCGAAGTAAAGTAAGTAATTAGAATAGTATGGAATACTTAGATGTTTTAATCAGGTATGTTTCAAATACTCTGACAACATACTGTATGCAGCTGATTTTCCAGAAACGCTATTCTAGATACCAGCGTCATTACGTAGTGACGTATGTGACTTGAAAGTTTCTTTAATTAAATGTTGTAGCGAAATGTCTTCCTTGAAAATTAATTAAATGGTGGTGAGATATTTAGCAAAGTTTAAAATTATTTTAGAAGTTTATTATGCAGTTTCAAAGAACTTTAACTACATATTAACTTTTATATGATAAACTTTTTTGTCTATCATCGTTTAGATGATATTCTATCTAAACCTAAAATTTTATCTTTTGGTGTGTGTTTTACCCCTTTAAAGTGAATCTGGTTAAAAACAAAAAATTCATATTGTCCTATTTAGCCCCCTCCACACACTGGTGGAATCTGATCAAGCTCTTTATCAATTGGGAATGTTCTCTTATGAATGGCAGCTTGGATTTGTTACCTTTAGTTGTGAACATGAAACAAGTTCTGCGCGAGCAGAAACCATCAGTATTATCAAGCATTCAGTTATAGGATATTAGGGTGAACAAGTGTTAGCCGTCGTTTGGAGCCGGACGCGGTGGCCGAATGATTCTAGACGCTTCAGTCCGGAACCGCGCGACTGCTACGATCGCAGATTCGAATCCTGCCTCGGGCATGGATGTGTGTAAAGTCTTTAGGTTAGTTAGGTTTAAGTTGTTCTAAGCTCTAGGGGACTGATGACCTCAGATGTTAAGTCTCATAGCGCTCAAGGCCATTTGAACTGTCGTTTGGGATCTTACAATAGCGTAGCGATGCAGCAGCACTTACTCCATTGATGAGCTTGTGCGAGCTGTGTGAACCAACCAAGTGCACCGTTGACACAAAAATGATGTATTTGTCTTTTCGGTAGCAATTGTTTCTTTGTGTTGCTACTATCATGAAATGACAGCGTTTACAATAGCAGGCGGGAAAAAGCCTTAATTCGTAAGGCAGGAATTGTTGCAGGAGAACTAACTTAATTTCGAAATTCATCCTTAAGTCGCTTTGCTTACTTGACCTTTTTATAGTCAGTTTCGCCCTTCCTTTGACGGAATAGTGCTAGAGTCCGATTAAAAGTATTTGATAGCAGAAAGTTCATGCGTTGGTGCTTCAGTCACAGCACCCATCTTCACGTCTCTTCGCAATTTCTAATCCGCCACAACAATTTGTCAGTTCTCTTTCAATTCCTTGTCCGTTTTCTTTCTTGACGTGTTTAAATCTCGAGTTATAGGTATGGCAATTTTATTTCGTATCCCATCACACATGATCTCCACACCAAAATTAAATTGCAGACACACACACTCGCAACACATACACATACACGCAACTAAGCTAACAAAAAACACAAAAACACACGTTTCATACACAGGACTAACGAAACACTACTTGATAGTTGAGCACACGACGCTTTTCAGTGTCACATTTACAGTTATCATAATCGCAGAGATCGGCTGATATTAGATCAGATTCGCTTAACATTGCATGAAGCAGAATTTGTGAGGGTTGAAATTTATCTTTGAGACTGGAGCGCCACTGCTGCAAATATAACTGGTCAACCTAGCGTTATGGCATAACAATGGTCAGCTTATAAACCCAACACTGCGTTCACCGTGGCACCCGCTGTGATCATCAGATGTCACTAAATGTTGCTCCATAACATCGGCGCACAGGTTGATCATTGCGCATTCAATCCCATTGGTCAGTTTCAAGCGGGGTCTTGGAGGACAAATGAAGCTAGGCTAGAATCTTTTCTATGTATTTATAAAGTTAGATTTCAACTTCCAAGAGTCGGATGGATACGACGACACCTCTGTGCTTGGAGATATGTATTGCAATGTGGTGTTTGCTATTAAAAACATGCCGAGTTCATGTAAATACGTAATACCCTTTCCGAAAAGAACTTGGCAAGTACTGTACACTCTGTCAGCAGTTATTAGAATTACAAAACAAGTTTTAACAATGCTTGAGATGAAGGGAAAAAGTTATTCGACAAAAGTTAGAAACACATGTAGCTTAGTGACACCAGTTTGCTTTTCCCATCACGGATTAGCGTGGAAGCGGCCACCACCTTTGTATCTAGCATGTTGTATTTATAGCCTATGAGTGTATTAGGTAAATATGTACGGTAGTTTCAAGGATACACTGCATTAAGGATCTCTTCAAACTACGTTGTTCAGAGTATCGTGTATAATGCTACAGTATTAGGATGTGCCAATTCGGCGTATAAAGATTTAGCCAATGAAGTTATGACCACATAATGGTTAAGTTACACATTAAAAGTAGACGATGCGATTGTTACATGAATAAAATTTATGTGGGAATCTAATGTTAATAATGCAGATACGTGATTTCATAGCTGCCCACATTATTCTAAAAATGGTGAAAACTAATGCCATATTTCGGTTATATTCAGATAATGAGACTCTAGTACAGCCTAAGGATCTCACAAAGGAGGTAACAAGGTTGCTGGTAGCAGTATAATCACAGACTGACGAAAACTTTTAATAAAGGAACTGAGATATATTTTAGTATTTCTTTGTGAACTTAAACAAAGCAGAGTTCCAGAAATCGGTGTACAATAAATTTAATATTGAATAGTATTTTGGGAGCAAGAGCGAAGACGTTATCTTTCAAATTGGCCGCTAGTGTGTCACACATCATCCAAAAATTTACACATACACTTTAAAACAGTACTTTTCCGAGCGTAGATGGGGCTAAATATTAGAAAGACATAATCCCCAGATCTAAAATATTGAACTGTTGCTTCTAAGTTTACTTGAGCCAGAACAGCAACGCTAACGTCAGTATCAGATTAACAATACTCGAATCACAACCGTCGAAAGTCATGATTAGTGGTGATTTTGAATAGATAGAGTACAGACCCTATGTTTTGCTGAATTTATTAGAAGCTGTAGAACTACACGTCAGTTAACCCTGGAAGAATGTCATTCACCATGCTTGCGATAGACAAATTTGAGGTTTAAAATAAGATATTCTGAACACCTGAAGAACTGAAAAGTGGAGACACATATACCACATTTGCAAAGCACTTCATACACCACAAATACCACTCTACTGGAATAAAAACAACAGTGTTCAGTATTAATAATTTGTAGAAACCTAATGTCCATATACCTCAGTTCAACAAGGGGCCACTACAGGGACGTTAAGCATCAGGTACGGCTTCCTTCTCACTTTAACAAATAGTTTTTTTGATACTGTAATTTAAACCTAGTATTTTCGACAACGATTTTGCGTAGTTGTGGTTTCATATAATCCGGCGATATCGGTCCATAGATGTCGAACTATTTCCCAATTGTGTAATTTTTGTACTCAGGATGCGAAAAATACACTCTTTCTTGAACGAAACTTATCCGTTTCTAGCATTCCATATTTCGCACGTGAAAACATCGGTCGAATGGACCGAAGAAACGAATTTATTTGAATTTCGCCCATTGTCGTTCGAAGTCTGTACGTTCAGGCGACGAGACAGGCTACAGTGTGACTGCTCTCGTATTGGAGTATAGTTTTGAAACCATCAACAGTCATCGGCCTCTATCGGTTGTCGGCGGAACTCACCAATATCGGTGCCACTGTGATGGCAGAGTAGGTTCGAATATCGTCAGGTACAGTGAATATTTTTAATTTTTTATTTCTAAATCTAATAAAAAATTTTGCATGATCATTTTAGTTCAGTAAATTTGTTGAAATGTAATTTTTTACTTCACATACTTTGCTACGTAACGTTTCTAGCCGATCAGCAGTACTCATTAGCACTTGGTTGCAAATTATAGGCGAAACAAGCCGACAACCAACGATAACGAGAAATTACGATTTGGTTTTAGCGCTGAAACTGACTTTCTTCTGCGTAGTTGTTAGCTTTAATAGCTGGGAATTAAGTGACCGTGATTTCATTTCTGACGCAGATTCTTGACCGTTTTATTGTCAACATTTCACATCAAGAGGTTGTGGTTAACTTAGGACACAAGTTCAAATTCAGGTCTACAAATGGCACCGTCTGCCGTTGTTTACTCATTGGTCACTTAAAAGCAGCTCTCGACAGAACAAGTCACCTTTCCGACATACCTACCAGCATTGCTCTGAGTTACCATTAGCAGCATTTGTGAAGTGATCGGCTGTGTTTGTACATCACCTACAATCAAGCGGTAGCCATCAGCTGATGTGGCAACACTGTAGCGGAAGGTTACAGATGTCAACTACCAGGTAATTTTAAAGAATACTACAGTAGGATGTATGATGTTGGTAACCCTGTTCATCTTTTCTTTGCCGTAAATCCCGTAGAGGAGTATCTTCGTTCTCGATTCCAGTTTCTCTTGTCACAAGGTGAACGTATTTTGTCAGAAGGAATACTTTCGCTGCAACTCCAAGACAGTCCCGACGAACTTATCTTTTTTAAATACGAACAGACATAGAATAAATTAGAGATCAAGTTGGTGGGCTTAATTGAGGTAGGTTGGCGGAGCTCCCCGAGTTTATTTCTGGTACCAAGAGTGTGGCGATTCTAACCCTGGCTCCCAATTACACACTCGTCGACGGCGGAAAGCAGACTTAATCAGCGACACCGCGGAGAATTTATGAGGCCTTGGCCGTGAGGCAAAACGGATTGCACTGTTTTTATGCCCTGGAACGCGCTCAACTTCACGCTTCTGTTTACACTCCCCCCGCAACACGTTAGCGTCTCCAGTTAATCTTCGCCGGCCACCAGTTCAGAAGGTACGCTATTTAATGTTTCGAGGTGGTAATTACGTCAAGCATTCCTGCAGAGTTCGGCACGACGGTATGTGTAATTAGAGCAATGCTTTTGCTAATGGACTAGTTCTGTCATTCGTGTCGAATATGTAAAATTCCACGCTCGTAACAAACCTCGGTCTGAAAATCAATTGTGAAGCTGTTCATTTTAGGAAGATAACGTAAATTCTGATTTATATAAAACAGGCTAGACACATGCTAAGTTCGGAGGTAGAAAACATTTTACGTGCGTTGATTATCACCCTCATGGCACTGTTAGTCTGAGCTACACGCCAAGTCTCAGTTACAATTTTTCTTTTCTTGAACTTGTCTACGTCACTCGTGTTATTCGTAAGTTCCTCCGGAGTTGCAGAAGATAACTGCAACAAAATTACAAGACACCCCGTACATATCGCTCCCATACGGATCGTGAAAACAAGATTAAAAAAATTACTGCTTTCACAGAGGCATGCTAACAGTTATTCTTCCCGATCTCCATACGTGAATGGAACAGGGAGGAAACCCTTATAACTGGTGCAATGCGAAGTACCCTCTGTCATGCACCTTACGGTGGTTTGTGGAGTATTGATGTAGATGTAGATGTAGAAACCGAATATGGTTCAAATGGCTCTGAGCACTATGGGACTTAACATGTGAAGTCATCAGTCCCCTAGAACTAGGAACTACTTTAAACCTAACTAACTTAAAGACATTACACACATCCATGCCCGAGGCAGGATTAGAACCTGCGACCTTAGATGTAGCGCGGTTCGAGACTGATGCGGCTAGAACTGCTCAGCCACATCGGAACCGAATAGAAACGTTCACTGGTCAGCCAAAACCACCACCGATGCACTATCGATATAAACCCGTCCAGGCGATGGCAGCGTCACCTGGCGAGAAAAGCCTGAGCACCCACGGGGCATGTTGTATCAGTGAACGTTCTGTCCGTCTGGAATAAGGAAGACGCGCCATCTGACTTTGACCAAGGACATTTTTTGATGGTCCGGAGGCTCAGCACTTGCGTTTCGGAAACTGCGCGGCGTGTCGGGTGCTCTAGGAGTGCGGTGGCGTGTGTCTTCAACAGGTTCTGAACCAAGATAAACGACGTCCACACATAGTGGGGTTGGGCGTCCACCGCGCATTACACATGTCGGTCGTCGTAGGTTGGGCAGACTGCTGAAATAGGACAGCAGACCTTAATAGTGGTCAGAGAAGAACTGTGTCTGAATACCGAACACTCGTAACGATGGGCCTCCGCAGCCGATGATCCATGCATGTGTCATAATGGCATCGGCTGCAGTACTAGACGTTGCCTCAATGGCAGAGCGTTTCATGGTTTGATGATTCCCTATAACTTCTTCATCGTGCCGATGGGATGGCGCGAATACGTCGCCTTCCAGTGGAACAGCTGCTTCACCTCTTATTGCGGGTCAGAGATAAGCTGGCTGCGGCACAGTTATGCTCCGGGTAACATTTTACGTGGGAATCCATGAGTTCAGTGGAGCTCGTGCAAGGCAGCATGACGGCTAAGAAGTATCGTATACTGCTTGCAGACCACGTACATCCATTCTTGACCGTAGTGTCTCCTGATAGCAGCATCATTTTTCAACAAGACAATGCGCCATGTCACAAGGCAAGGAATGTGATGGACTGTTCGAGCAACACAGAGGCGATTTCCAATTGATGTGCTGATCGCCCAACTCATCAGATCTGAACCCAATCGAACACATCTCAGAAGTGATTGAACATGACGTCAGAGCTTGTCCCATCGGTGTAGATGTGTTGCCAACTCTCTCAAGAGACCAACCGAGTCCTAACTGGTTCCATATCACCAAAGGTGAACGTAGTGTCTATCAGGTAGGTGGTCATAATGTTCTGACCAATCGGTGTACAAGTGGGTACAGCATTTCTAGATGCCTTCATCTCACATTCGGGTAATCAATACGAGCACGGTATGTGACGCAGCAGTTGTCAATACTACGGTCAAAGTAGTCGTTCACATTTCAACATATTGTGGTCGATACTGGCAACCACATTAATTACTCTTCTGGCAACTGCAGAAAATGAAGTGGTAGCGACAACGGGAACACACGATTTTTGACATAACATCGTAAGTAGAAATGAAATGGTCTCAGGCGACCGTATAGTTACTGATGAAGAGTACAGTCAAGATACGACGCAACACTGAGGTAATCACGAACACCAGAAATAAGTTGTGTTTTTGTTGCATTTCTCCATTGTTTTTCGGTAATTGAGGCACAAGGAATTTGCTGCAGCCTTTCCAGGTACACGAAACCAGTAAAAGCTTTCTCCGCGAAGAAAAATATTCCTTAAATGTAGAAGACAATATGGCACAATAGACGTCAATGTTACGCGTATGTTGAAAATGTTCCGCAATTTCCTGTGTATCGTCTGTGCCCAGAAAACGTGAACCATGACGATTGACGTTTACAGACAAATAAAATGTGTTTCGGTCAGTGAAAAACATCTTCTTTGAAAAACCGTTTCTTCCAGTAGCCGCTCCATGTGACAGCGAAAGAAGGAACGAAGCTCGTTGTCCAGAGTATTCAGCACGTTTAACTACCTCAGCGGGTGTTGCCTAAAGCGCAGACGTCTGCGTAGAATGTATCAAACAGCTGATAGCGGTATCTGCACTTCTTCGCTGGCACGTGTTGTCAGTTCCCTCAGGCTAAACACGGACAAGCAAATGCTTCACTTTCTGTGCTGTCGGTCTCAGCTGGCCTGTTTCCTTCGCATGACGTTAGCAGACAGTCTCAAAGAGTACATTGTACCACTCATGGACTCAACAAAGCCCACAAATCGCTCCCATATAAGCCTTATTCTGAGACGCCTGCGTCCTCCCCCCCCCCCCCCCCCCCCCCCCCCCCTCTGCGCTCTTCAGCACGTCCGAAGGCATGTTGCGCATCAAACTTTGAGGAGATTCTCTACTCACTGGTATGAATCGCATTACTATATGTCTTGTAGTCTTCGTACGGTGGTCCTGATACACGCCACGGTATTTCTGGGATATATACCATCAATTTTCTATGACTTGGTTGGCCGCGGTGGCCGAGCGGTTCTAGGCGCTTCAGTCCGGAACCGCGCGACTGCAGGTTCCAAATCTGCATTGGGCACGGGTCTGTGTGATGTCCTTAGGTTAGTTAGGTTTAAGTAGTTCTATGTGCTAGGGGACTGAAGACCTCGGATGTTAAGTCCCAGAAATTTGAAACAATTTCTTTTAAGTCTTGTAATTCAATGATAATTGGCTAACCGGTCAACCTCACAAGGCAGTGCGCACTAAAGGGAGAAAATCACAAGGAGTCGTGCAACATAAGCAAAAGTTTGTAGGCATTTTTCTACATCTGAAAGATGATTCTATGGCCGTAAGTAATACCACTACTACGATGAAAATCAGGTTTCCTTTAAATATACATTGTAAGGGTAGTGACCATTGGCTACTTTTGAGACTGGACGTGGTGATTCGATATTAGTAAAGAATGCCTTTAAGGCGACGAAAACGCCGTTGTCAACCTCCCTGAGTTTAAAAGGGGTTGTGTAATAGGGGTATTAGAAACTGGATGTTAATTCGGCGATAATGCTTAAGGACTTGGTATGAACATAGCCACTTTACATGATTGCCGGGAGCGGTGGTCACGAGATTGTGCGGTTGCATGAAGATAGGGCTGCGGAAGGCCACGTGGCACTACCGGCTGGGAAGACCTTCGTGTTCGGTGTTTAGCTCCGGTGCATCGTACTGCATCTGCAACAGCAATTTCAGCAGCAGTAGGCACCACAGTGACACAAGGAACTGTTAAAAGTCGGATACTTTAAGGACAGCTTCATGGCTGACACCCTGTAGCATACATTCCACTAACTCCTCATACAAAAGCCATTTGAGACTCAAGCGAGAGGGCGCTGGAGGTAGGGGTGCAGATTTATAGCGTTTTCTGAGGAAATCTGGTTCCGCTTCGGTGCCAGTGACTGCTGTATTGGTTAGAAGGAGGCCAGTTGACGGCTTGCAACCAACCCGTCTAGACCCACTGGACCTGCATCTCGAGTTACGTACGTTGTGAGACAGCAGGAGAGCTCTCATGATTATCCCACGCATGCTGACTGAAGAATTGTCCGTCAGTCTGCTGATTCGACCTGTTGTGCTGCCATTAAGGAACAGCATCCGAGGTGGTTCATTCCAACAGGATAAAGTTCTCGAAACTACCGCCGTTGTAACCCGACATCCATAAGAGTGTCGACATGCTGCTTCGTCCTGATCTGTCTGCAGACGAGCACATAAGGATCATGAACAGAAGACAACTCCAACGTTATCCACAACCAGCATTAACCGTCTTTCTATTGTCCGACGAAGTGCAACAGCCATGGAATTACATCCCACAATCTGACAAAATGCGTGTACTTTTCAATGCTACATTGAAGATTTAGGTGGTTATACTTGTTATTAATGTGCCAGTATTACACATTTGCATTGGCTTACCTCGCGCTTACATTAACCTATGTTCTTTCAACGTTAATCACTTAAAGATGTTACCTAGTCAAATACATTCCCGAAGTTTCATTATCGCGCATTAATTACTTTGTGCGTTACGACTTGTTTCCATCAGTGTATTTATCTTCTCAGAAATACCTCCACAATTAACGGCGTAAAAGTTTTTTTGCTGTTGGTGTTGCGGCTTCATCATGGAACGTGGATTAAAACTAAGACATATACGTAACCTTTTATCCTGAAAGTTTTGTTTTGAAGCGCAGTGAATTAGATGGTGGAATTCCTTAAACATTTATTGTAGTCGTTACAACGGATAATCGCTTTTTGATAATGTACTGTGTCTCGTAGAAGTATTGTGAATTGTAAATATGTAAAGCAAATATATTTCTATAACTTTGTTGCAAATACTATCCAATTTCGTACAGAAATAATATTAAAAAGTGCTGGTAACTGTGTTACACCTGCCACACGTTGAAGAGGGATCGGGGTTGCAAGCCAAATATAAGTTGAAATAAAGAAAACTTACCAATACTAGGAAAAATTCCTACGTAACTTGGTGTACTTATCACTAAGCGAAACTAATATTGGGGTAAAGATAACAATCGCTTTGTCGAAGGTCGTATAGGCACAGGAAGGGGTTTGAGTAACTTAAAAAATTGCTACATGAACGCCACTCTCAAAGTTCTCGATGTGCTAAACCTGATTAGTGAAAACCTTGATGATTTTAAATTCCAAATAAAGCAGAAGAGAGCTCAGTAAATCTATCTGGTATCTTATGAGAATGTCTTATGAATTCGTATTTTGAAAAACTAGTCATGTGTCTACACCGGTTTACATGAATCCCTGCATGAAATTGGAGATTTTTGAATTAGAGGAAATCTATTATCATGTTGTGCCGTTTGTAGCCCTAGGAATTCCAGAGAAATACTGTTTTACATATTTCCCAGTAGGTCTGTTTTTATTCACCTAACAATTTTTATGTTTTGTCTCCTAATGAGTACACTAGGAATATTGTTTACAGTCAAAGTTTGAGCTAAGTAAATACATGTTAAGTTGTAGAAGATTCTGCTTTTCTATTTCGATACTGATTTCATACGTTCACATTTACAGAAGTAAAATAACTTTTATTTTCTATTCTCAAAAAATTTGGTTCTTGTTTCAGTTTCACAGAAGACGTCAATGAGTGTGCAGACCCAGGTCATAATGTAGTAATGTCTGGACACTATGTCTATACCACAAAATACAAACCATTAAGGTCAGAATTTACAATCATGTATTAAAAGCATCATTCAAAAAAGCGCTTAACTCAATACGCTATCATTTGGTCCCTTATTTGTAAATGAAGAAAGGCTTTTTGGTTGACAAAGTGCACAAAACTACAACGGTCTTCCATTTTCTTTCACTTACGGAAACAAGTCAGCCGTAGCCAATTACGGAAACTCAGGAACCTCATTGTGCAGCAGTTCACAAAAGAAGGGATGCAAGCATCCATAATGAAGAGAATTTCGTTTACATTTGCGACATTGCCTCTGAACAACCTATCGAGCATTTTATGTAGTAATACGCTATATATTTTCGACCCATTTTCATTTTAAATATATGTTCCACCAAGTTATATTCCATTGTAGTTCTGATAAAGACCAAGAATACAACTGAAGGTTTGTGCTTTTTGGCGCCATAACATTATTCCTCAAGCTTCACTTCTAAATTTGGCTTACCTTCGATTTTCTGACATTTTCTAAAGTCAGATTTTGTAGTCTACCATGGTTACTATCGTCTCAGTGATAAGCTATCTGCCATTCACTTTAGATATCATTTTAATACAACTTTCAATAACATAAGAATAACGATACTTGGATGAAGCACTTCATACAGCTTCTGCTTACACGAAGATAAATGCGCCGAGAAAAGTGATTCATGCTGACTACATCAGGTGGGTACTTGAGTTGGTAAGGGATCGGATAGGTATAGAGGGTATGTAAAATTAAGACCTCAGTTGCATGTACTATAGAATGACCTTAAATGATCGTCACTCTGTGTGCAATGCACAGATCAGAGTATAGGAAGTGTGTACTGATTTCTGAACGTAGTTTCTACAGTATATTTCGAGTAACAGGACTGTAAGTGTACACAGACGCTATGATGTGTTTGTCTTTATGGGTAAACATCGATAAAATGTCTTGTTAGCCATTTACGGTTTTCTTCTACTTCGTGTAATACTGTTAAATAAAAAGCTATTGGAATCCCAGTTCCTCTGGATACTTATTTCATAGCTTAGAGAGCCTTAGCCAACTTACCACCAATTTTTTCTACCTCATCTAAAGTACAAGGGACTCATGTCCTGTGTGCTAATAGTGTTCAGGGGCAAGTACACCTTTTAAAGGCATCGAGGGGGCACGGTCGGAGATGGGCAGTTACAGATCTTCAGTTTTATGCTGTGAAGCAGCAGAGTAAAGGAAGGCTGCCTTCATGTCCTGCATTTCTAGTAGAAATGGGAACAGTTACATGGTGGTAACACATCCGATGGAACGAAGTAATTCGCTGGTACCGTTTTGTACTGGACTCTTGTCAGTTTAGGGTGCCACAAGTGATTCGGGGATTCTCAGGTCACGCACTTTTTTCATTACATCGCGATATATGACAAGCCCTCTCAGTTATATCTTATATAAAAAGCAGTTTTTGTGTGCATGACACTTAAAATTGTTACGGAGGACAGTTAACAGTAGTGACGATAAATGTAAACTGTGACTGTACGGTACTCGAACTCTACAGATCATTGGTATGACTGTACATGAACTTTGCAGAACTGCGTAGAACTTAATTTAAATTATGGGGACTTGTGCTACGAACAACTGAATGTTACCTCAGTGGGTGTAAATTTAGTGGGAACAGGATAAAGGTTTAGCTTATATCAGCCTGTGGAAAACTGCAGTAAACTACACTCCTGGAAATTGAAATAAGAGCACCGTGAATTCACTGTCCCAGGAAGGGTAAACTTTATTGACACATTCCTGGGGTCACATACATCACATGATCACACTGACAGAACCACAGGCACATAGACACAGGCAACAGAGCATGCACAATGTCGGCATTAGTACAGTGTATATCCACCTTTCGCAGCAATGCAGGCTGCTATTCTCCCATGGAGACGATCGTAGAGATGCTGGATGTAGTCCTGTGGAACGGTTTGCCATGCCATTTCCACCTGGCGCCTCAGTTGGACCAGCGTTAGTGCTGGACGTGCAGACCGCGTGAGACGACGCTTCATCCAGTCCCAAACATGCTCAATGGGGGACAGATCCGGAGATCTTGCTGGTCAGGGTAGTTGACTTACACCTTCTAGAGCACGTTGGGTGGCACGGGATACATGCGGACGTGCATTGTCCTGTTGGAACAGCAAGTTCCCTTGCCGGTCTAGGAATGGTAGAACGATGGGTTCGATGACGGTTTGGGTGTACCGTGCACTATTCAGTGTCCCCTCGACGATCACCAGAGGTGTACGGCCAGTGTAGGAGATCGCTCCCCACACCATGATGCCGGGTGTGGGCCCTGTGTGCCTCGGTCGTATGCAGTCCTGATTGTGGTGCTCACCTGCACGGCGCCAAACACGCATACGACCATCATTGGCACCAAGGCAGAAGCGACTCTCATCGCTGAAGACGACACGTCTCCATTCGTCCCTCCATTCGCGCCTGTCGCGACACCACTGGAGGTGTGCTGCACGATGTTGGGGCGTGAGCGGAAGACGGCCTAACGGTGTGCGGGACCGTAGCCCAGCTTCATGGAGACGGTTGCGAATGGTCCTCGCCGATACCCCAGGAGCAACAGTGTCCCTAATTTGTTGGGAAGTGGCGGTGCAGCCCCCTACGGCACTGCGTAGGATCCTACGGTCTTGGCGTGCATCCGTGCGTCGCTGCGGTCCGGTCCCAGGTCGACGGGCACGTGCACCTTCCGCCGACCACTGGCGACAACATCGATGTACTGTGGAGACCTCACGCCCCACGTCTTGAGCAATTCGGCGGTACGTCCACCCGGCATCCCGCATGCCCTCTATACGCCCTCGCTCAAAGTCCGTCAACTCACATACGGTTCACGTCCACGCTGTCGCGGCATGCTACCAGTGTTAAAGACTGCGATGGAGCTCCGTATGCCACGGCAAACTGGCTGACACTGACAGCGGCGGTGCACAAATGCTGCGCAGCTAGCGCCATTCGACGGCCAACACCGCGGTTCCTGGTGTGTCCGCTGTGCCGTGCGTGTGATCATTGCTTGTACAGCCCTCTCGCAGTGTCCGGAGCAAGTATGGTGGGTCTGACACACCCGTGTCAATGTGTTCTTTTTTCCATTTCCAGGAGTGTAGTATCATGTCGGCGGCCCATGGGTTATGTGAGTGTTAACGCTATAAAGATATCATTCTACAATCAGAGTGCACCACATGGAAGGCTTTGCTGCAGAGCCATTAGGAACTGCAAGACATGTAGTCCCTGGTAGAAGAAACTAAATAACTTGTAAGATGTTAAAGTGTATTAAATAATAATTTCCGCAAGAAACAATATTTATTAAAGCTTTGTAATCAGTTCAAATAGTAAATCGGTAATCGAATGGGAAAGAGGGTAACTTTTTAGAAGTAGGGATTCAGTAGAAATAAACTGCTGTAAAAATTATCCTTCATATCTGCTACCAAGCACACAAAATTAAGTTAGATATAATATGCATGAAAATGTAGTGTGTGTCAAAAACGACTGCACCGAAAATGAAGATTTTGTCGTGCCTGGCCACCTTGTCAGGGTAGATTTGAATGAAGATAGCAAAGAATCTGAATCTGGTGGCGACTTTTCAAATGAGGCAACAGAACACTTACATAGTGGAAGCTGTGTACTCCATTAGGTGACTCTTCGCCAAACTGGTTTCATAGAGAAGAAACCAATATTGTAGCATCAGTCAATAAAGTCAGTTTTTATATTAGTTTTAGGGGAGCAAAAGGAAGCTGAAGGTGAATACAAACAAGAGTTAAAGAAGCAATATTGGGAGATCTCAAAGCAACTAATCAAATGATACAGGTCAGCTAAGACAAACTAAACATGTAATAAATAAGAAGGGTTAATAGAGGGAAAAGAGGCTTAAGAGTGAAGTAATGTATGATTAATAGGAATTTGAAAGAACCAAAATAAATTATTATGAAACAGAAGGCTAGAAATGACAAAATTACTAAGGAAATGAGAGCAGGAACAAAGGAATTGTACAAAATTTAAATGAGGGTCAGGATAAAAGACAGGATGGGTAGGACAAAGAATCAAAGAATGTCACAACAGTCTCAGAGCTCAGGATGGGTCCATTGTTTAAATTAATAAAGGCATTAGTGAGACTGACAACAAACATGCCGAGGGGAGTAAGACATGTGAAGGAAGATACCAACACCCCGAAGCAAACTGAAATACTGTTATTTATGGCCAGTACAAAAGTAGCTGAAAAATTGAGGAAAATTGAGATATATCTAGAAAAAGTCTCCAAAATAGACGCTATGACTAATCATGTGACTAAAGCAGAAGGGAAAATTAAATAAAGGATAGAAATGTGGTTTGCAGAGGTAATGAGGACTGGTTCATGGAGGTAAATCAACAGGTTATCTTAGTTCATGAAAAATCCTCCGTTTCTCTATGGAAGGTAACTTATATCCCTTGATATTCATTCGACAGTTTGAGTTTCTTATTCCTGTGCTGTGCCCATAACATCAAAATATAAATGGGGTGCTAATAGACTAGAAGAGAATGTCATGTCATTGGGAACGGGAGTAACTAACACGTTAAAGCAAATGATTCGTTTATACAAGTATTCCTGAAACAATACTGCTCCAGCAGCACAGGAAAACACTGTAAGGAGCGAAATATATGAAGGTATACGCATCGCCAGTTGCGGTTGTGGTAGTTACAAAGAATATTTCGAACACTACAAGGAGAAGTACATGCATTTAACTGAACCTTTAAAATGAATCTAACTTTATGACTATTTTTTTTTAATTTTTGAGTCGACTGTCTTCTGTTTTGTTCGATATAGCCCGTGAAGAATTCCTGTACTATGCCGGTCTTTTCATCTCAGAGTAGGACTTGCAGATTAGTCATGTACTATTTATTGTATGTAATCCTATCTCAATCTTCCTCTACAGTTTTTACTCTCTACAGGTCCCTCTATTATCACAGTAGTTAAGGCCTGATGTCTTAATAGAAGTCTCATCTTCCTGACAATGTTTTCCATACATTCATTTCCTCGACGATTCTAAGGAGAATCTAATCATATCTTATCTTATCAGTCCAACTAACTCCCAACATTCTTCTTTAGCACCACGGCATAATTCAAGAACTCTTTTCTGTTCCGATTTTCCCATGGTCCTATATCGCTGCCATACAACGCAATACTCCAGAAGTACATTCTCAGAAATTTCTTCATCAAATGAAGACCTATGTTCGATACTAGCAGACTTTTCTTGGGCAAAAATGTCTTTTTTGTCAGTGGTAGTTTGCTATTTACCCTCTTTGCACCGTCCGTCGTAGATTACTTTGCAGCATAGGTGGTAGAATTCCCTAACTTCATTTACGTCATTATCACCAATCCTGACGTTAGGTTTATAACTGTTCTCATTTCTATGACTTCTCATTACTTTTATCTTTCTTCGGTTTACTCAGTCCATTATTCTGTACTCTTTAGACTGTTCATTCCATCAACTCATCATGTAATACATCTTGGGCGACTGACTACATCCCTGATTTTAAAACCTTTTGAATATGAGCGCTTCGTTCTTGGTATTCCACTGTCACTGTTCCCTCTTGGAACTCGTATCAGTTTTATATCACCCACCCTTCCCCACATCTTACCTGTACCTTCCTCAGAAATTCGAATATCTTGCACTATTTGACAATGTCGAACGCTTTTTCGAGGACGACAAATCCTATGAGCGTGTATTGATTTTTCTTCAGTGTTGCTAACATTATCAGCCGCAGTGTCATAGCTGCCTCTCCGGTGCCTTTACCTTCCAGAAAGTCAGACTGGCTTCATCGAACAGAACGTTAATTTTCCATTCTCCTGTACACATATTATTCTTGCCTGCGGCCTGGATGTATGAGCTATTAAGGTGATTATCCCATAATTCTCGCACTTGTCGGCTCTTGTAGTCTTGGGAATGGTGTAGATGATGTTATTCCGATAATCTCATAGTATATTGACAGTCTCATGCATACACACTAACGTGAATAATCGTTTTCCGCCACTTTCATCAATGTCTTTAGAAATTTAGATGCTTTGTTATGTATACCTTCTGCGTTGTTTGATCTTCGTCTTGTCGTCAAAAGCTCTCTTCAGTTATGGTTCTAGTACTGGGGCCCCTATCCCTTCTCTGTTGACTCCTGTTTCTTCTTCCATCACGTCATCAGGAAAGTCATCATCCTGATACAGGCCTTCAATGTACTCTTTCCACCTGCCCGCGCCTCCTCTGCATTTAACAGTGGAATTACTATTGCATTTTAATATAACCGCTTTCACTTTTAATTTCCCCGAAGACTGTTTTTATTTTTCTGCATACTGAGTAAGTTCTTCCGATTATCGTTTCTTTTCTGATTTATTAGCACTTCTCGTGCAGTCATTTCGCATAGCTTCCCTGCTGTTCCTGACTGTTTCTTTCCTAAGCGAACTGCGTCTCTGCATATTTCTGCACATTATTTTACTTCCTTCTTTCGTTGACGAGCTGAAGTATTCCTTCTGTTATGAATGGTTTCTTCGCAGTTACCTGCCTTGTACTTATATTTTCGTTATCAGCTTCCATGACTGCTGTTTTTAGAGATATCAATTCCTGTACATTCCTGTGAACTTTTGCCTACTCTTCATCATTGCTGAATTGTGATCGTAGTCTGTATCTGCTTCTGGGTATCCATTACAATCAGATACGTGTTTTCGGAATCTCTATCTGACCATCTTGTATGTAACTAGAATCTTCGCATATCTCCTGGCATTTTCTCTCTTGTTATTATTGAACAAGTTATTCTCTATTACTAACTGAGATCTATGACAGAACTCAACTGATCTTTCCGCTCTTCCTCGTTCCTACTACCAAGCCAATACTCTCCTCTAAAACAGCATTCCAATCCCCAAGACGAACTTTTCATCTCCTTTTGCGTGCTCGATTTTTCAATCAGTATCGTCATCTACCCTCTCTTCCTCCACATACTCTGCTTGCGACGTTGACATATATAAATGAAATATTGCTGTCCATTATAATTAGAATAACTCTATCACTGAACTGTTCACAGAGACTCATAACGAATCCGATTACCGTTATACTAGTCTCTACTGCTGTTGATGCCCGCCTGACAAGACATCTTTGTTCTCTTTCCATTTCACATCACTGACCCCCAGTATATCGTGATTGAGCCTCTACATATGCGTTTTCAGGTTCTCTAGCTTTCCTGCCACTTATGAACTTCCGACAATCCACACGGCAACTCGCGTAATGTTACGATTTCATTGGCTATTCAATCTTTCTCTCATGATCACCACCCCGTTGGCAGTCCCCTCCCAGAGATCCGAATGGGGATGTAGTCTGGAATCTTTTGCCACTGGCGAGATCATCGTGACACCTGCTCAATGACATACTACACTTCCTGTGGATTTACGTTATGTGAAATTTATCACTGATGATTCTTCCACCTTTTAGAGGCAGTTTCCCACTCCATGGGCAAGAGAATGCTCTGAAAGTGTCTTTGATCCTCTTTAGCAAGGCCGTTGACAAAAGTGCGGGTGGCTTTTTATGCTGGAAATTCTTAGCCGCCATCGCTGATGACTTTTATTAACAATTTAAGCAGTGGCGAAATTTGAACCCAAGACAGAGGACGCTTTTGGGCTAAGACGCTACTCCTCTTCCACGGGCCTTACCAATTGCTATTATAATTCCTAGGTTTCCACTGTTAGTAAAGAGGAAACTTTTAAATGTTAACAAAGATGACATCAATAACTAAATGCAGCTAGATTGGCTGTCTGGTATGAAGCAAGGGGAGGAAAAGCGGAGAAAACAAAATTAACAAACAGCCATGAATAATGACATCGAGAAAAAGAGAGGTTACAGCAGAAATGATACCTATCGCAGTTGGAAATTTAATAGACCATGTGACATATCCGCAATTCATTTAGAGGAGGGAGGTGTGCATTTCTGCTTAGTAAAATGAGAGGAAGTTGTGATGGGGGCAACAAAGAATACCAGAATAATCGAAACTGGGAGCACCGACCTGAAGAAATTGTTAGGAGCAGGAAAATTTGAAGGTGGTTTGGTGCCAGTTAAATTGTGAACTACTGAAAGTAATGGACCACTTGTAAAATTTATGAGGTGTGCTGAAAGGGACTGTATTATAGAGGCTCTTACTGAAGATGATAAAGAGAGAGTAAAAGAAGTATATCCGCCAACAACTGAATTTAACATAGAAATCGTGACAATATCTGTGATTCTGGATCCAGGCAGCGAGTTAAGTGCCATGTCTAATAACTGCTATCAAGAAATAAGGAAGAGTTCGAAGATTCCAGAATTTTCAGAAGAAGGGTTTTATATATTTACTGCGTGTGCAAGCAGAAGAAAGTTTATAAAGACGCAAATTACTTTAGTATTTAAATATGAGATAAGATTTTTGTGTAAATACTATTATATTGTCAGGACTATAGGTGAATTTGATATAGGTAATGGACATGCTCACAGCAGACAGAGCAGTTTGTGCCCTAGCTGAGTGGGCAAAGAAGACAATGAAGAGAAAGTGTTCAGATTGGAAACAAATAAGACCACACACGGTAGAAGAGACATTGTTAGTATAAGGATATTGAGGGAAATATGTACTGGAATTTCAGTTTGAAAGAAATTCTGCAGACACATTTGGGGCTGACTCAATCTTAGGAAGTTAGAGACACTTTCTTTTCTTCTTGTATATCAACATAACTGTCAGTGTCATTTATTTGAAAGTGAGTCAAGGTTTCAAATTATATGCAAAATTTGTAACTCAGTTGGTATCTAGATACCAGCCCGTAATTTGTCTAATGATAAGTGTAAAACTGCCTAAAAGTCACATCCTGGCTTGGCAGCACAGCGAGCCCCAGCTTTAAAAGACAGGGTCTCTTCTATCTCGGGGTAGTGCACTTCCCTGCCCCAGAAGCAGCACTCTGATTCGCAGTAGTGCCCAGGAAGGCAGTCTGAAGGAGTCGCAATAGATGCCTTTTAAAGAAGAGGTTTCAAACGTTCAACTATTAAGGAGGGGTGTAGCCTATGTGATGAAAGATTTGTGCTTCAGCACATAGACCCATTTTCCAAGAAACCATACACTATTGAGATCTAAGAGTGTTGCGTTGTAGTTCATGATGGCATAAAATTTAACCATCTTCAACATCCTTGTCTAAGAGGGAAGCAGTGGACAATAAAGAGGGTGTAGGGATGGAAAATTACTGAGTGTTCGCAAAGTAACTACACGAATCCCAACATCATAGTACCAAACGAAGATCCATCATTGCATGTTAAATTAGACCCAACAGCAATTTACAAAAAAATAATACTGTAGATGAGTAGCCCAGGTACGCTGAAAGACCATGTACAGAATGGCATCACAAACATAAACTTTAGGGTTAGTTTGTGCCAAGTGACTTTTGCTGAAAGTTGCATGAAGTATACAGTATCTATTTAAGGTGAAAGACGCTAGCAACTTAGAGCTCTGCCTTTTAACTTGAAAGTTTCTACATTTGCTTTTATGTCTATGTTGGATGAGGTACTAAGAGATCATGTGCTGATCAAAATTGCAGAGTATGTAAATCATACATTAATTTCTGCGTGCAATTTAAAGAACATAATGAGATATTGTAGCAAAGACCGTCTTCCTTTGAATAGGACAACATAAATGCAACGTTACACTCATCGTAAGTTCGAAAAGGAACATTTTAATTTATAGGCCACACAATGTAGCATGGAGAGCGGCATCAAACCAGTCTCAGGACTGAAGACTACAACAACAGGGCCCATCATATCACTTGTTGGCTTCAAGCCAGCCCCAGATAAGATAGACGCTGTTACAAATTTTCCGCAGCCATCGACTAAGAAGCACACTGAGGCCATTTTTGGTTTCACTAGGTTACGTCAGAAAAATGGCAGTAATGAAGCAGTTACTGTGAAGGTATTACTCGAATTAACAAAAAAGTGCCACTTGCATATGGGCCACAGAATGTGAGCTGCAATACCATAAAAAGTACTTCTTTGGCACATTTTTATCTGAATTCACTTTCTGTATTTATTCTGAGGGTTTGGAATATGTTTCTGAATCATATCCTTATTTGTTAAAAATAGGGAAGGAGTAAAATGGAAACCTATCAGTTTTGCCAGACATGTATTCAATACCTAGGAAACAAGATACTCGTTACAGAAAAGATATGGCAGCTGATGGTGTGGGCTTTTAAGACATTCATGTGTTATATTTGCTAGTATAGAGTAATACAGTAGGAGATGTACTGTATAGACTGCCAGTGGTATTGAAAATTATTGATCTTTAGGACAGGGGAGGAGTAAGTCTCTGTACTATATTTGACGAAAGGAAAGAACGAGGATGATTTGGAGGACATGTTAAGAAATATGGAGGGGACAGATTGCAGACTACACGACGAAAGTGACTAAAGCTGACTCGAATAGGAAGACAAATAAAAAATTGAGAAACCACTATGCAATACTTGGTAGACTTCTATATCGTAGAATAAATTCTGATATACAACTGTGGAATGATTACGGGCAGGAATATACTGCTGAAATGCTTGCATGGTTCATCTACTATACCTATTAATATTTCAGTGCAAAAAAGTGGCCAGATAGTTTGGAGAACAGCCTCCACAAAATCTGGAAATCAAGTAGCGTGCGTCAAGAAACTATAGCGTCGAAAAAGATTCATACACATTGACGATACGAGTACAATTGCGTCGTTTCTCATTTGTTCTTGATACATATGAAAGAATGGATACTAATTGCAAGAAGAAGTTCTTCAAGAGCATTTCTTGACAAAATCAAAAGAAAACTCTGTAAAACCTCAGAAAAATAGGGAGGATTACGAGCGACAATGATAAACAGTTTACATCGAAGTGATGGAAAAAAACTCCTGCAAGAATTGAATATGAACCCAATCCACATCTCAGAGTATCATCTACAGTTAATTCGATGTTCCTGTGTGCATTACGTGTTTCCACCTCTCAGTGTATGCTGATATGTCTAGAATTATGTTGAATACGATTGTTTTGCTTTTACAAAGTCTATGGTGAAGGGAAGCACAATGTTGAAAGTAATAAACTCACGCCTCAACGGTATTGACACACTGCACTCCTTCTCCATGAGTAGTGTAAGAGGAGAGAATGAGATACTTTTCAAATTACCTCTGGCGTCAATTTACAGCCGACGCTATTGGTAGTATCATACGTAGATCCCTGTCGACAAGTGTGAGGGTCCCTCTGCTTCCAACATTCTACCCTCCCACTTCCGTTCCTCCCTCCCTGCCCTCACCTCCCCCTGTAGAGTTTGCTTTCATATGATAGAGATCATTCAAGGTCAGTGAGAGGAGCACCATTAGGCCCTCTCAACAGAGATCGCCCTTTCGACAGCGATCTTATTAGAGACGGAGCACAAGTTCGGATTAGGGAAGGGTAGGGAAGGAAATTGGGATTTGCCTGAAAAGATTTAGGGCAATCACGGAGAACCTAAATCTGGATGGCCGGAGGCGGGTCTGAACCGTTGTCCTCCCGAATGCGAGTCCAGTGCGCTAACCACTGCGCCACTCTGCATTCATCAGTAATAATTTAGTATTATTTTGATCATATGTATGTATTTCGTTATGCTTAAGATTTTGCTATTGTTTCTTCAGTCAATGATCCGATTGTAGACGAGAACACGCACCTGCAGCCAATGTCCACAGAATGTCTTCCCAGTCTCTCGGACCTCTTGTCATTCGGAAATACCGTAGCAGAGCTTCCGCAGCACCAGCTAAGCTCTAACAGAATACTTGTATTCAGCAGCACACACAATTTGACTGCTAGTGGATGTAATGGCGTAATGTAGGCTTGGCACCCAATAGAGAACGTTCGAATATGTGTGCCACGAATTAGACTATCGCTACAGTATGATAAAGTTCATAGACAGGAAGATGACGTCAGAATATCTCCTATCATATACATATCAGTATGTTAGGGGAGAGGCTTTCATGGTCAATATGTATCGGCGCATCAGTTAAAATATGAAGGTACGAGCACATACATTAAACTGCAGGTGCCGTGAATATAATCTACCTGTAAAACTCTTTGCTGTTTGAGCTGATGGGATCCATATATTAGAGCTGTGTACTATGTCGTATTCAGCCAAAGTTAAAGAATGTTAGTGATGATCCTCTTCATACTAAATGTGTGGAAGTAGAGTTACTGAAAGAATGCCTTTGTTTGTAACTGCCAACATTGGCCTCTCTACGTTTCAAGCTGAATTCACAGAGACGCGAAACGTGGTTCATTATTGTTTCAACTATTTAGCTTCAACTGGTTTCAAGTTCATTGAACTACCCACATCCCATACACGTAGATCAATGTAATTAGAGACATTTTTAGGATTTTGGCATGGAAGAGAATATGGAAACAAATATTCTTGTACAAAATAATTATTAATTTCTGAATATACAGTCACATAAAATTCAATTCTTTTTTACTTATGTTTGATTTAACTTTACGACATCAGGCTTCATTTTTAACTTATAATCTAAATCTACCCTGTGCCAAGAAATTCTTCCTCCATTAAGTAATTTGAGAATTACTGATTTCCGAATTCCAGTTAATATCAAATCTCTTCTGTTCAGTATCTCTTTTATGTATTTAATAGTCAACTCTGTTGCTTCCTGCCCGCAGCTCGTGGTCGCGCGGTAGCGCTCTCGCTTCCCACACCCGGGCTCCCGGATTCGATTCCCGGCGGGGTCTGGGATTTTCTCTGCTTCGTGATGGCTGGGTGTTGTGTTATGTCCTTAGGTTAGTTAGGTTTATATAGTTCTCAGTTCTAGAGGACTGATGACCATAGATGTTAAGTCCCATAGTGCTCAGAGCCATTTGAGCCTTTTTTTGTTGCTTCCTGCATTTTTCTAAGGTAAAAGTATTCAGAGATATTAATTTTATCTCTTATCTCCTGTATAGCACTGTTGGAAAAAACATTCCATATTTTATGCTCCAAGTTCTTGTGGAATTTCTGCTTATACCTCTAAATGTAGGATTTTTTTCCAGGATATTACAATTAAATGCTGTTATGTCATCGGTTTTAAACATTGCAGACCGTTGTTCTGTTGGTAGATGTACAACATCCAGTGCACTATATATGAATACAGTGTCACCATGCTTTTTAAGCAAATATCTTTGGAATGGCGATTCATAAACAGATTTTTCTTGTGTACTTTAATGTAGTAAATGCTCATGATCCGTCAGTCCTTTTGGGCCAGCATTTGGGAGGTTCCTCCTGTTTTGGACTGCATTTAATCTTCAAAATATTACGTTTACTAGAACTAAGCAGATAGCAGAAGAAATTCTCTGACCTAATCAACACTGCAGAGTAGAATGCATTGAGTAGGAGCTGGTTCCTACGAAGGTAGTGTTGGTGAGTGAAACATTAGGAGCGGTAGTGTACCATGAGAGTGGGGAAATATACGAAAGCCTTGAGAGCGGATTATGCTTGGTATTCAATTCTTACAGAGAGCACAAGTGTTTGGACACGAAACTAGGAATATCCCTTATTCTGTATCAGTTATTACAGTCAACTTTTGACAAAGCAAATACTAGGAATAATCTGCAAGTCATCAAGGCTTTAGTACCATAATATCCCTATAGGATCGGTTCAGGGATGGATCCCGAAGAATAGATGAGCTCTGATACAGAGAGTGGATATAATGAGAACACACTTAAGTTCCTTGACACAGGTAAATGTGTTGCGGGTAACAACACAGTGACGTGACGACAACAAGTGGACTTATAATGTACACAGTGAATTCCGTTACTTGATTGAACTGGCATCTGTGCAGGGTATTAGTAAAATGGCACAGTGGTGGTGGTAGGCATACATGTGGCAAAGAGTGTGCCTTCGAACTGGCTGTGGATTGGCAGGGCAGTCACATAAGTTACTGCCAACAATTGACAATGACTATCTAATGTGGTGGGCGTTGACATTACTGTGTGAATTCTACTACCTGCCCGAGCTGGGATAAGTGCAGTGTTTTACTAAGCTGTGCGAAGTGGCATACCACTCCCTCACTTTAACACCATTGTCAATCTGATTAACATTCATATTTTAGGTCATCTCGGTATTCCTCAGTACTACGTTTGCTATGTGTAGTTTATGGTTTATTTACATGGGGAAAATGTAGGCAGAATGTTCTTATAACTGCATGTGTGACCTGTAGCGAACTTGCAGCCAAGGGACCATAGTGGAGGCAGTGGACAACAGGGAGAGAGACGAATGTGGAACCATGTGAGTGATTCTGTGAAGCAGCACTCAGTGGATCTTATCTGCTTAGGCACTTCTAGCCAAAGCTCTCTCCAGTTTCTGCTTAGGGTCAGGCAGTTTACAAAGTGTTTTACCTAGGCCAGGCAGAAGTCTAGTGTGAAGGTGGCTGGATGGCCAAAAGTGGAAGGACAAAGTCTTTAAAGAGAGACTGCTGTTACCTAAGATTTTTTGCAGGTGGTGGGACGGTCATAAAACTCAGTGCATTTTCATGTAGAAGCTAGGACGATAGAGACAGAGTGGCTGGCGTATGTGTCTAGTGGAGCCAGGACCGTAAGCTAACAACCGACCCCTGTCGCCAGGTAGTTCCCAGGTTATTTAAGAAAGTGGCAAAAACATGTATTTCGTAGACACAACTGTCAGAGGAGCTTAACGGCCTTCTTTAATAAATTGGTAATGGTGGGTCTGGTAAAATAAGATAACTCTGTAAATGAAGGACTGTGGTTCCATCTGGGGAGACTTTTTTTTTCGCCGAAATGTGGCCATACTGACCATGAGAACGATGCCTCCCTAGCCTAAATTATTCTTTTTTGAGACAATAAAGATTAGGAGTCACTGATTTTCTACTCTCAGGATCCACAAAATTGATGCTAGTTTCTCTAGCATGGGACCCTCCTCTAGCATGGATTACTTTGTGCGATGTGGGGAAGGTTTCATTTTTGTTAATTTGGCTCCCATACCGAGGATCGTTGGAGAGTGGTTGTGATTTTTTGGTGTCTTCATCTTCATATCCTACCCTGGTGGAGACATTCAGTCTGTTCCTAACGTGTGAGACTTGGTCCATATCTTGTGGTAGACTATGAGCCACTGGCAGCTTCCAATTGTAGCAACAGTGGTACTGCATATCTTCACTAATATATGGTGTGTAAAGAGGATGAATTTATTGGTCCTGAGACCACCATCTGACGTTAGACTGTTCCAGGAGTCAAACTGGCTTATCCAGACCAGCGAAAGAGTGCACCTCACACTGAAATCTGCTGGGATTCCACGGCTCTGACAGGGACGTTTTCTGTGTTCTGAAACCAGAGCGCCTGGCTGTATAGTTCACATATCTTAGTGGATGCATCAGAACATGCATCTGCCGCAGCGCACCGCTCCTCTTCCACAGTGCGCTATTTTCTGTTACCGCCTTAATGAAGGTGAAAGGGTAAAGTATTGTAGCACATGAGTAGGGTTGATAGATGACATTCACACCTCCTAGTTTCCATGTAAACCATAGTTTGTGGTATACTTCGACATAGTTGATTCAATTATAATAGAGTTGGGTTTCACAATGGATTCAATTAAACAAATTCCGACTGCATTGTAATGGGAATTAAATCAGGTGAGAGTTAGTATCGTTTCCGCCCCTATGTATGCTTTGCCTATGGAACGCTACCACAAATAGGATCGGAATAAAGCTCAACTGATACACTATCAAAACAGTTTTGATGTTCCACTACTTCCAAGTCATGTCGCAAGGCAGGACCAGAATACTTAAGGACCCTTTCACGTATTCGAGGAAGTGATACATTTAAATCAGTAGCAATCCAGTTCGTGGCATTACCACACTGACGATATGAAGTTGTAGAATATCAGTATGCGCATTTGTATAGATGGTGGCAGTACAGGCTATACGTGGTACAAAGCGATAGTGCTTTGGCGGATCTGTCATGTGTACTCAGGTGATGCATTTGAAAAGGTTTCCGACGAGGTTAGGGCAGCACGACAGAAATGAACATACTGAACGCGGAATGATAATTGGAGCTATCCACATGGGACATTCCATTTCGAAAATGGTCAGCGAATTCGATATTCCGAGATCCACAGTGAGAAGAGTATGCCGAGAATGTCACATTACAGACATTATCCCTTCTCCGGATAACGCAGCTGGCACAGCCATCACTGAACGACCGACAGCAGTAGCGTTTCCTAAGAGTTTTAGTGCTAACATAGAACAACACTAAGCGATATAACCATTCAATTCAATGTGAGACATACGACGAACATGTCTGTTAGGAAAGGGGCTATGACCACGGCCGATCTGAGTGCCTTTCCTAACAGCACAACATCGCCAGCAGTGCCTTTTCTTGGCTCGTGATCATACCGGTTGGATCTTAGACGATTTGAAAACCGTGGCCTAATGTGACGAGTCCTGTCTTCAGTTGGTAAGTGTTAACGGGACGGTTTGAGGGTGGGTGAAGCCCAACAAAGTCATGGACTCAGTTTGTCAAGAAGGCACTGTGCAAGCTGGTGGTGGCTCAGTAATGCTGTGGGCTGTATTTACATGGAATGGACTGGACCCTTTGGTCCAACTGAACCTATCACTCTCTTCGGCTACTGAGAGACTGTTGGCAGCCATTTATGGACGTCATGTTCTCACCATCATGTCACCGGGTCACAACGGTTCACGATTGGTTTGAAGTAGATTCTGAACAATTCGAGCAAATGGTTTTGCCAAACGGATGGCCCGACTTGAATACCATCGCACATTTATGGGACATAATCGAGAAACCATTTCGTGCACAGTCTCCGGCAGCGGCTATACTTACGCAGTTATGAGTGACTACAGAGGCACTACTCTTCAATATTTATGCAAGGGCTTTACAACGACATGTTGAGTCCATTTAACATTGAGTTGCTACAGTATTCCAAGCAAAAGGAGGTCCTACTCGATTTTAGTGCGTATTCCACGACTTTTGTCACTTCAGAATATAATAACGTCAAAATTCACACTTACATTCAGAATGCCCTGTAAGACTTCGTAAGTCTGCTACTCACTGCTTATAAGTCTCATTATTGTTGCCTCCTTAAAGAAAAGAATTTATAACATGCAGCTGCCACATTAATCGGTTGTTCAAAATGTTTGTTTCGAGGAGAAACAAAATTCGTCATAAAGAATAATTTCTGGGTGGGCGGTGCTGAAATTTTCGCAAGCTAGTCTGTACACTCTGGCTGGAGCCTGTCCGTACCTTTAATGTGACGTAGGTTAAGTGTGCGTCGAGATGTGCTCGGTACTCGAACTATTCTTCATCAATGGAATCAAATGGATGGAATGCTGCTACCTGTGGGTGTGCTGCGAGGAGTGGTGGTGGCATGTTTGATTGCGCAGCGAGCAATATTGTCATCATCTCCATAAGGTTCTAAGATGGCTCTCAGCACTATGGGACTTAACATTTGAGGTCATCAGCCCCCTAGAACTTAGAACTACTTAAACCTAACTAACCTAAGGACATCCATGCCCGAGGAAGAATTCGAACCGGTGACCGTAGCAGTTCCCCGGTTCCGAACTAAAGCGCCTAGAACTGCTCGGCCCCCGCGGCAGGCTCTCCATAAGGGTTTCATCTGCTGTGCCCTTAACTGAACCACATCTGTTACTGAAAGTACCTGTGTAGGACTGCACATGATCAAAACACCCATCAATAAAAAAAAAGGAAGTAGTCAGTAGCACAGATTGTCGAAGTTATGGTGCAGAAGCTGCAGACACTTATGGACGTAAGGACAAGACAGCTCGCTGCGCAACTAAACACACCCAGCAGCGTCTGCTTCCTTATCGGTATTCCGTACATTTGATTCCACACATGAGGAATAAATCGAGTACCAAAGGTAGTAGGAGAAGTCTGATGTTTCCTGATGCTGTAGAGGCTCCTGTAATGAGTAGCAATATAGATCTTTCAGTTAAGGCAGAATGAACATCACGAGAATTAACCGATAAATATAGAGAAATGAATGGAAACTGCAAAGAAACGTAGGTAACAGGTGAAATACTTCTACCGGACGAGAGCAAAAAGAAATACTAATCCTTATAAGATTATTATTGTACAAACTAATATAAATTACTTATGAACAATAAAAATGTGAAGGTTCTGTGCATACCGGGCACAGAAAGAGGTGTATGGAATACATTAAGTATCAGAAGGGACAGGCAGACTAGTGAGTAAATTGATAGCGTTTTTGTTTTGAATGTTGCTATTCGAATTGCTATGCGTTTATTTATCGATTGTCATTTTCACTGTTGCCATTTGAGTTACATACTGTCATTTCGTCATTTGTAACTAATGATTGGAGCTGTGCACACTAGAAAATGGAGTACGGAGTAGAGAAATCGTAACATTTCCGAATAATCTTGCGTTGGTGTTCAATAGAGTGGTGACAACAGCGGGGAGGGCCCGAAACTTTTGCACCGCGTATGGGGATAAAGCCATTGGGCAGAGCACGGCAGTAGAATAGTTTTCTCCTGTTAATGAGGATGGTTTTGACATTAATGACATTCTATATTCAGGACGACCTTCAGAGTTTGACGCAGATCGTTTAAACTCACTATTCCACCACGTCAGTGCACTCGCGAACTGGCAAAGTTGATGAACTGTGATCATTTCACCACCACGCAACATTTTCGTGGTGTGGGAAAGGTTCAAAAATCGAGTGTATGGGTACCACAAGATCTAAACTAAAATCATAAAAATTAGCGTGGCAGGTCATATGTGCATCTCTGCTTGCTCATCAGCAAATCGGTCGTAAACAACCACAACCATTCGTATCCTCTATACCTATTGGTGTAACACCGGCCAAAATTCTGCTAGACTGACAAAAAACTCTATAGTGGAATTGGGTCCGGAAGTTATTCGGTAGTCAACTTATTTACCTGCTCCTACGCCCTCATATATTCACATTTTCCGCTCTCTGTCCAACAAACATCAAGGAACTTCCTTTCCGGATGGAAATGTTCGCCGAATAGGGTTCGACGAGTTCTTCGCCTCATAACTAAGTGATTTCTACAGAGGTGCAATCGAAAAGTTACACCAGATGTGGTAGACTGTTGTATATAGTAAAGGAAACATATTATTGATAACTGAAGTCTCTGTTATGTGTGTCTGTCGCGACTTATGGAAAAACGCTATGAACTTAGGCGAAAACCTAGGAGGGGCTGAGGATAACAACTGCTGGGAACTTTAGGATTTATAGTACACAAAATGAGTTATTGAGGAGGTTGAGTAAATGTGATAAATAGGCGCTGGACAGGAAACTGTGGTGCGTCGCATCAAACCAGTCTAATGACACAGGAAAGTAGCACCTGTCATTTATAGAAATGGGGAGGGATATGGGAATTACTCTCATTGAACTAAGCCTTACTGGATGAAGCTAAACCCGCCTCACAAGAACTGTAGGTCATGCTGTCCATATGAGAACCTTAATTCTGATTACACATTAAAGAAACCTCTGTTACAGAGCTCTCATTCGTTGACAGGTGCTGAAGAGTTTTTAGAACTGGATCCTGTTGAGAGCGCACGTGATTGAGTTATTCACTAGGTACTTAGATAGGGCGAGTATCAAATACTTAACATGTTCGTTAAAGTGGGAAAAGTAAAGAGTGTGATATAATGTCTACCAATGTCATTAAATCTGCTGTACATCTGACTGTGTTCACTCCCTTTTGTCCCAACTGCGATCCATAAACGGGTAGAATGAATGTTTACAAAATCGACTTTTCTTATGTTATTGTCCTTATCATTTCTCGAAGTACGCCTGAATGGAAATAGTATGTCAGCTGAATCTTCTTGAAGGTGTACTCCTGGAATTTTAACAGTGCGCAACTCAGCTTCGTGCTTTTCCCATTCCATTCCACGCTTGGCTGTATTGGATGTCCGCTGACTGCTGCGCGTAATGAACTTTTCCTCGGCTTTATAGCTGTCACTAAAGGCAAATATCCAAGAAAAAACATCACTAAATGCTCTGCCCATGTTTGGAAACGGAGTTGACCAACGAAACCAACAAATTGATATTACTCTCTGTTGAGTAAGGTGAGTCAACTACTACCTTTCCAGACTTTCGTTTTTTTCTTCTCTCCTGTGCCATTCTCTTCACCTCAGAGTAGCAGGAGCAGCCTACGTCCTCAGTTATCTGCTATATGTATTACAATCTCTGTCTTCCTCTACAGTTCCTGCCTTCTACAGCTCCCTCTACTATCATCGAAATCATTCCTGTCCTATCGTCATGTCCCTTGTCCTTGCCAGTGTTTGGCCCGTATTTCTTTCCTTTTACGATTCTGTGTAAAACGTCCTCATTACTTACCTTATCAGTCCGCCTAACTTACAACATTTGTCTGTACCACCAAATATCAAATGCTTCAATTCTCCTCTTTTCCGGTTCTCCCACAGTCCCTGTTCCATTGCCATACGAGGCTGTGATCCAGATGATAGCAAAGCATTTTAATACAACCAGTTCAGGAGATACAGTAGTAAGGAATGTTTATTCTCTCCCTGGAATATATAGCCGAAGAATGCGGGTATAGCCCGCTTAGCACCGAGCTCTCATTATCAGCCAGCTAGTGTTCCCCGGCAGCTGTGTACTCCGTCGAAGCGTCCTTATTGATGTCGGAAGCGAGGGAGGTTGTGTCGCGCGGTTCGCGGCCGCCAGCAGAGCCGTTTTAATCTGTTTACACCGCAGCAGCTGCACGGTAAACACACTGTATCGCGCTGGCGGCCTGGCCCTTTGTTTGTACAGTCGGGCTGCGTCTGCGATTTTCATTGCGGTGCTGCGGTGTCGTCGCTTTCTCTTAGCCAACGTCTTCTTCCTTTAGGTCGGTTTATTTTTGGAGCAATCTTCTGCTCAGTAACTTGCAAAAATAATTATGGCAGCAATGGGAAGATTCAGCACGTATTTTAATTACTGTTATTTCACTTATGAAGACATGTGAGTCCAAACATTTTCTAAATCGCTACATGCTAGGTTTCGTTTGAGCAAAGTTCGAAAAGAGTTCCAACAACAATTGCTATTGGTTGTGACCACCGCACACCTCCACGTACGACCATGAAATATGTCACACCGTAAAATAAGTAAAAACTAAAGAAGAGGAACAGAAACAGCAATAACAACTACAGTTCTAATTTTGGAATTAATCATAGAAGATTGGACAGAATTATTTTTGTGAATACTGTGTGAACATGGTCCCGTGCTATGGTTATACACTGTCTCGTTAGACTAACACATATATAATAATCGAATTGTTGTAGCTTTCAGACGTACCAATCCTATGTGGAGAGCTAACGAAAAGTCATTACATTTATCCGTGTCTGTGACATCATATGGGAAAGGTAAAAGAAAAACAGAATACTGTAGCGATGAGAGCAAATATTCAGTTCAAAATTTTTATTACAAAAGTTGGAACACAATCTCGGAAAGTGGTAACTATAAAACTGCAGCATCCTTTTGAAAGTGGGAAGTGTTAGCATTGCTTGATACCGAACCTATAGCGCGAAATATATTGCGAGATCAACTGCAATATGATTTCCCTTAAGAAGCTACAGGGTGTTTCAAAAATGACCAGTATATTTGAAACGGCAATACAAAGGAAACGAGCAGCGATAGAAATACACCGTTTGTTGCAATATGCTTGGGACAACAGTACATTTTCAGGCAGACAAACTTTCGAAATTACAGTAGTTACAATTGTCAACAACAGAAGGCGCTGCGGTCTGCGAAACTGTATTGCACGATATTTTCCACATATCCACCATGCGTAGCAATAATATGGCGTAGTCTCTGAATGAAATTACCCGAAACCTTTGACAACGTGTCTGGCGGAGTGGCTTCACATGCAGATGAGATGTACTGCTTCAGCTGTTCAGTTGTTTCTGGATTCTGGCGGTACACCTGGTCTTTCAAGAAAGAAGTCACAGGGGTTCATGTCTGGCGAATAGGGAGGCCAATCCACGCCACCTCCTGTATGTTTCGGATAGCCCAAAGCAATCCCACGGTCATCGAAATATTCATTCAGGAAATTAAAGACGTCGGCCGTGCTATGTGGCCGGGCACCATCTTGCATAAACCACGAGGTGTTCGCAGTGTCGTCTAAGGCAGTTTTTACCGCCACAAATTCACGAAGAATGACCAGTTAGCGTGATGCAGTAAATCGTTTCGGATCTGAAAAATGGGCCAATGATTCCTTTGGAAGAAATGGCGGCCCAGACAAGTAGTTTTAGAGGATGCAGGGATGTTGGGACTGCAACATGGGGCTTTTCGGTTCCCCATATGCGCCAGTTCTGCTTATTGATGAAGACGTCCCGGTAAAAATAAGCTTCGTCAGTAAACCAAATGCTGGCCACATGCATATCACCGTCATCAATCCTGTGCACTATAACGTTAGCGAATGTCTCTCGTGCAGCAATGGTAGCGGCACTGAGGGGTTGCCGCGTTTGAATTTTGTATGGATAGAGGTGTAAACTCTGGCGCATGAGACGATACGTGGACGTTGGCGTCATTTGGACCACAGCTGCAACACGGCGAACGGAAACTCGAGGCCGCTGTTGTATCACCTGCTGCACTAGCTGCGCGTTGCCCTCTGTGGTTGCCATACGCGGTCGCCCTACCTTTCCAGCACGTTCATGCGTCATGTTCCCAGTCCGTTGAAATTTTTCAAACAGATCCTTCATTGTATCGCTTCTCAGTCCTTTGGTTACATTAAACCTCCGTTGAAAACTTCGTCTTGTTGCAACAACACTGTGTTCTAGGCGGTGGAATTGCAACACCAGAAAAATCCTCTGTTCTAAGGAATAAACCATGTTGTCCACAGCACACTTGCACGTTGTGAACAGCACACACATACAGCAGAAAGACGACGTACAGAATGGCGCACCCACAGACTGCGTTGTCTTCTATGTCTTTCATATCACTTGCAGTGCCATCTGTAGTTGAAAATTGTAACTACTGTAATTTCGAAAGTTTGTCCGCCTGAAAATGTACTGTTGTCCCAAGCATATTGCAACAAACGGTGTATTTCTATCGCTGCTCGTTTAGTTTTTATTGCCGTTTCAAATATACCAGTCATTTTTGAAACACTCTGTAGAAGCAATGTTAAGTGGACTTCACACTTCTCTTACGGAAACACATGTTGTGAAAATAATGATGATGATGGTATCGCCCATTTTCAAAACTTGACACAAGTAATGTTGGTTATGAATAGACTATCCGCAGACATGTAGCAGTTCATTACAAAATTGAAATACATACAGGCGCCAAAGTCCACACTACGGAAGTAAAGTAAATAACAGTGTAACACAGAAAGAGCTTTAGATGTGTTTTTTTTATTATTTTGGAAATTTGTGGTAAGTTCCTATGGGACCGCCAACGGCCTTGCCGCAGTGGAAACACCGGTCCCCGTCAGATCACCCAAGTTGAGCGCTGTCGCGCTCGGCTAACATTTGGATGGGTGACCATCCAGTCTGCGGAGCGCTGTTGGCAAAAGGGGAGCACTCAACCCTCGTGAGGCAAGCTGAGGAGCTACCTGTACTTGACTGAGGAGTGGCGGCTCCGATCTCGTAAGCTGACATACGGCCGGGAGTGCGATGTGCTGGCCGCATGCCCCTACATATCCGCATCCACTGACGCCTGTGAGCTGAGGATGACTCGTCGGCCGGTCGGTCTCGTTGGGCCTTCCAAGGCCTGTTTGGACGGAGAGTTTTTTCCTACGGCACGAAACTGCTGAGGTCATCGGTCCCGAGGCTTACACACTACTTAATCTACCTTAAAGTAACTGACGCTAAGGACAACACACACAGCCATGCCCGAGAGAGAACTGGACCCTCCGCTTGGGGGAGCCGCGCTAACCGTGGCTCTGCGCCTCACACCGCGCGGCTTACGCGCACGGCTAAATGTGCTTCTGAATGAGCATAGCTGACATAGAGACCTTAACATAGAGACCTTAATGGCGGAAGCCTGGATTAGGAAAACAGCATTACTTAAAAGGAGATGTACACTAGACACTTTCCTACGAATACCAAAATATGTCAGTGGAAGTGTCCTGTGCCAGAGTCTATGTGTAGGTGTAAATGCCGTATCTGATCAGGAAAATTAAAACTGAAAAGTGTGAATGACTTAACACAATCCACACAACAGCTATTATTCAAATTTGGTTTATTGTGGTTATTCCAAACAAAAAACTGATTCAGTTTAGGCACAGTTATAGTTTCAATGAAGGAGGGGACGTATCCTAAGAATTAGTCCAAGAGTGAAACACCACGTCTGTTAGTAATTTGGCTACTGATACAAGAGCCTACTTTGTTGTATTCCTGTCCTGGAAAAGAGTGACATGAGGGTAATTTTTGTATCGTTAGTAAAGGACGCGCAAAACAGTTCTAGCGTACGTAATATTTGATCGTACAGTATTTGTCTGCGCACTGCGATTGACTTCGCAAAGAGACTGAAATTTAGTGGCCAGTTGCATCCAAAGGATCCACATCTTGTAGTAGGCCTACTCTTATTAACTTGTTCGGTAAAGAAAAAAAAACACATAGTTAATGTCTTCAGAGAAATTACTTCCATATCACTATCGCCTTACCTACACTGCTAATAGTGTCCAGTTATTAAAATTGCAGCTCATTAATTATCAGTCAACTGTAATTGCTTCTATGAGGAATTTTTTTTGTAAAAAGTTGTCAATGAAAAGATTATCATCCACTGAGCTGCGTTTTCCCTTTATGTTTGTTGAGAAACTTACATTGGGGAACTAATTCAAAGAAGAAAGATGGTTAAATTTAATCCCTGTGCAGAGTGCGTCTTTGGGTAAACCATCCCACCAATACACAAATGCTTTACTAGCAATATATATTGATATCGACTAAAATCAGATCGTTCCTATAGATGTTTCATGGCTAAATAGATAACTCTCAATCATATTTCAAATGCAGCATTTCTATTTCGTACCAATGGTTTTCGTGTGTAATGCTCAGAGTATATGCTGTTTTGTGAGAAATAACAGACGCACTATCTGTGGAGTGAAGCCAACACACCAGAAAACGCGTATGTGTCTTAGTTATAGAGCATTGTTGATTGAAATCTAAATAACTGCAGTAGAATATATAACTTATTACTGAATAATTTATGTACATCTTTGTTTACTGTTATTATATACGTGTGAATTTTGTTAAATTCGTTAAAATATGATGTCAACTCCCACACGCTTTACACACGCTATTTACAAATATGACATTAGAAGTTTCAACGGGCGTGACAAATGTCCTGGATGTTTCAGTAATCTATTAGTTGTAGTACATAAGTCGTAATAAATTAGTATAAAGAGATCAATGAGCTGTAATACAACACTGTTCAATCCTTAAATAAATGTTTACTTAAATGTATTATAAAAAGATAATATTGTCGTGTATCACCTGCCGATAGTTGCAGTCAAATAAGAATCATCAGTGCCGCAGGTCACAAAAAAATCAACGAATTATTTAACTCTCATATGCTTCTCGTACGGAAGTAAATACTGAAATGCTAGAGAGCTATGTGGTGGAGTGGTAAGGTTCTGGACTCTATTACAACCACAATACTTGAAGGAAATTCATTTAAACATTCATAAAACCCAAACTGTGGAAACAGTTTCATGCTTTTCTTTTACAATACAATACGTCGAAGTGGATGATAGGGAACACTACTTCTATTTAAATAAAACAGCTGCAACCAATGGTAATTATTAAAATCACAGTTAAAACATTAAATTATATAAATAAATTCTCAGACCATTTATGCAAGTAGAATAAATTATGCATGAACTTTAAAACTATAGGCTTCCAATGTTGAAAAGATTTCGTCAAGGAAAAAAAAACTTTAATTTCCACAACCCGCGGCCACGCAAGATCCTTTAGAGAAATTGAAGGCCCCAGTTACAATTTGCTCACAACGAACGACTTCTGCTTACAAGACCGCACGCTCTAGCATGCACATAACATCTTAAAGTTTCAAGGCTTTTACAGTGCAGCACCTAAGCTACAGGTAACACATTAAACACGTATAATCACAGTTGCAGTTAACACATACATACAATGAAATATCACGTACTAGCTTTAGCAGGAGAAACTACTTAAAACTTGAAGACGTTGTTCAAATTATTACTTAAAGGTCAAAGATAAACGACACAAGTAACTTTATAATACTTTTTTTTTATAAATACAGTTTTATTTTCAGCTGATCATCAGGAAATCTTACTTACCTTGAAGATCATGCATTCTAACACAGACACATGTTTCTCGAAGTAAGCTAGTGTAACACCACAGCAGGAATCCCAGCGAGACTGAGTATCTCTGAATATATTGGCCAGCTGCCGTGCCGTTCCTGTAATGGCTCGTCCTACAGCACACCACTGTAGAGGTAAATCTGTCCGCTATGCCCCCGGCTAGCGAACCCTCCCGAAAATTTAACGCCTCTTCACGGGAAACTGAGCCCTGTTACTTACTGCCGGCCATCAGCTGCACTCGACGCTGCACGGACCTCTCCAGCACTAGCTCACTCCCGCAATCACAGCGGAGCGCTCATGCTCAGGACATCGCGCTCCCCAGTTGGCAGACCGAACCAATACTATTACGGGGGGGGGGGGGGGGGGAGTGCATTAGTTGGTAGAGATTTGTTATGCGTATCAATATTCCGTATGCTGTAGCTTAATTTACCGACTGTAATTTTTTATTTGTAGTTCGCAGTTGCTATTTGAGTTTACATATTGCAATTTTCTTATTTGGAGATAGTTCTGGCAGCAGCCGAAGCAACCAGAAATGTGTATACTACGTATGGTAATAGCGTCTTAAACAGTGCACGGCAGGAAAATGTTTTTCTCCGGTTAAAGAGGATAATCTTGACCTCAGTAACTCTCAAGGATCAGGACAACGTTCGGTGTTTGATGAAGATAGTTTAAACAACTGATCCACCTCAGTGTACTCGAGAACTGCCAAATGTGACGAACTGTCATCATTCCAATATCTCGTGACATTTATATGCAGTAGGGAACGTGTAAAAAGCAGGTGTATGGGTACCGCAAACTTTGAAGTTGATAATCATAAAAACCTCTGAGTGGCCATATATGAATCTTTGCTTGCTCGTCATCAATTGTCTAGTGAACAACACGGACTATTCCTATCCTGTATCGTTACTGGTGACAAGAAATTGCGTCCTCATGCTAACATAAGAAAATAATGGATGAGCCCAAACGAATCAGGAACCCCAAGTACAAAAACTTGCTCCCGTACACAGGAGATTTCATTTATTTATTTGTTTACAGGTCAAGCTCCGAAGGACCAATTTGAGGAGCAAATCTCCAAGGTCACGGAACATGTCAGCACGTGAAAGTACAACATAAAAGTAATAATAGATAAAAATAAAATGTTCATGAAGACTGAAGAAGTCAAGGCACTAGTTCAAGTCAACGCACTCAACAATACAACAAGAATCAGCTTAATTTTTCAGTGAACTCCTCGACAGAATATAAGGAGTGACCCATGAGGAAAGTCTTCAGTTTCAATTTGAAAGCGCGTTGGATTTGTGTTACGATTTTTGAATTCTAGTAGTACCTTATTGAAAATGAGTGCAGCAGTATACTGCACACCTGTTTGAACAAGAGTTAAGGAAATCCAATCCAAATGCTGGTTGGATTTCTGCAGACTATTAACTGAGTGAAAGCAGATTATTCTTTTGAAAAAGCTAATGTTGTTAACAAGAAATGACATTAAGCAATATATATATACAACGACAACATATATATGATTTTTTTTAAGAGGCCGATTTTAAAATGTCCAGACTCTTGAACAGGTGTCGACACGAGGTTCGTGGTTGTTACACCACTTATTTCCAGTACGGCCCGTTTCTGAGCCAAAGACATCCTTTTAGAATGGGAAGAGTTATCCGAAAATATAATACCATATCACATAAGCGCATGAAAATAAGTAAAGAGGACAAATTTTCCTGTCGAATGATCATTCAGATACCGTCCGAATATTAAAAATGTCAGCACTAATTCTGAAGAAGATCCTGAACGTGGGTTTTCCACGACAGTTTACTGTCTATAGGAACACCTACAAATTTTAACTGTTGAGTTTTAATAACCAAATACCCATTCTGTGAATTTAAAGGGTCAGGTTTTGTTGAATTGTATGTTAGAAACGGTAAAAACTGAGTCTTACTTTGATTTAGCGTTAGATTATCTTCAGGAAGCCATAAACTGATTTCATGAACTGCACTGTTAGCAACCCAGCCCATATTGCACTCAACATCCTTTACTACCACGTTAGAGCCATCAGGAAACATAAATATCTTACAGTTACCCTTAACACAAGGGGGTATATAATTTGCATAAATAAGGAACAGGCGTTGCCGCAACACTGATCCTTGGGGCACTGTCCACTTGATCGTGTTACGCACAACGTCTTTATTGTCAAAAACTGAGACGTCTTGCAGAAACAACCCAAGATAGTTTACTACTCAGACTGTCGGAAGTTGTCCTGCACTACGATAACAATACTGAAAAAACAGAAATTATACTCGGGCTAGCTTGGGAAGTCAGTCCGCACCCACCTATCCACCTGATAGTGTGACCTCAGATTTTCACCATTTCCTTTCGCTATCGAAAAACCTTCAAGAAACTTCCTTTCACGACGACAAAGCGATGCAAACATGGCTAGACGAGTTCTCCTCCTAAAATTTCTGATTTCTACATTCGAGGAATAGAACATTTTACCCAGCGTTGGCAGACTGTCGTAAATAGGGAAGGGGAATATGTTATTGATTATTGATAGTTATGCGCATCTATTGTGCTTCTTAAACTTGTGGAAAATTTCGAAGAAGTTACTCTCCATTCTAATACTTGTTACCTCTCTAAGAGGACTGCCTCTAGGCAACACTATTCGCACATATACTATTCTACCCCCACGCATCGTCTGCCTGTCCCCTTTGCGGCGACCATCAAATATGCGACTTATCGAGAGAGAATAAAGATCATTTACTAGCCATAAGGGTGAGCGATAAATAGCGTTCTTCGACTAACTACTAGTACGGGCATAAACGAAAATGATTTCTAACGTAAGACAGTGGAGTAGGGTGAGACGAGACGAACAGTTTTATGCGGGACACCTGAGGTCTCCAAGGTTTGTAATAACCTCACCTTAGAGTACCAAAAGCACCTAACCTGTTGCTGATTATCGTCACTCGATATTTGCAAATTCTCTCTCTCTCTTAGAAGATAATTATTATTCCTAGGGAAAAATGAACTAGAACTATTCGCAGTAAATACTATTTTGCCGTAGTTTAATTTTGTACGGTAATACTAAATATGTAGAGGTCGTGGTTTTAGAGTTATTCAACTAAAACATAGGTAAGTGACTATCGAACTCACCGTCATCGCACTCACTCTTCCCTCTACACCTTCTCACCTGTGAGGGTGCTTGAAGTATGATGTTCATGGCACTCTCTCCTAACAGGAAAAAAAATCAGTGACCGAACGAATTATTTTTTATACTCGACCATTTTTGTCTTCTCCATGCAAGTGGTCAGTCAATTTTTAAAGGGAGTTGCTAGTATTATAAATATTACGGCTGGTCAGTGGGGATTTTTAAATTGCAAGGAATCCTGGTTTGAATTACGTGCAATGGTAACACTGCCTTACATCGAACCCGAATAAACATGGGATCACTGTAGATTATCTAAACGCATGACCATCTCAGAACTTTATTATTGCCCTTCACAACCATTCCCACTATTATTTTCATGAGATGCCACTGTTTAAAGGGGCAGCGCCTCTGCCGCAGTGGTAACACCGGTTCATGTCAGATCACCAATGTTAACTGCTATCGGGCTTGGCTAGCACATGGATGGGTCGCAGTCCTATCTGCCAAGCGCTGTTATCGATAGGGATGCAATCAGCCCTTGGGAGGCAAATTGAGGAGCTACTTGACTCAGTATTAGCGTCTCGGGTCACGAAGACTGGATAAAGTGACTCTCCTCATGGTTGAGGATGACACAGTGGTCGGTCTATACCGTTGGACCTTCCGAGACCTGTTAGGAGAGAGATAAGTTTTTTGTTTTTTGTTTGTTTGTGTTTTTGCTACTGTTTGAAGGAGGACGGGAAATGACTTTGTGTAGAATTATTACACACAAATGATTTTATAAATTCACAAAAATAAACACAGAGCAGACAAATCTGGTTTAGTGTGTGCAAGTTAACATGGCACATGTAGTACGACCATAGTCCCTCTGGATATTATTTACTGGAGGGAGACTAATTGCAGTCGATCGAAAGACCAGCTTATGAATCGTATGTGAAGGTGAGGAGAAGAGTGGTCTGTTAAAATGGGAAAGCGATGATAATCTTCCACTGATATCCTACCTGACTGAAGCATGGGTAATGATTGACGCATTGCGCAAAACAAACACTACAGCGGATTGAAGGGCGCACCAGTTCCGAAACAAAGGCTACCCATCCACACGTGGCAGTGAAACTGCATATGCCATTGTGCTTCAAATACAAAATGTAGTTCCGTATTACACAACGTCTTTCATTAACAATACCATTTACACAAGAGCGATTACTGAGAGCAATGTAATCGCATAGGCAATCTCTCATTGACTACTGTGTTTCACACAAGCTTTACACGTAGGAGCTAAATGTTGAAAGACAAAGTATAAATCAGATCGAGGGGAAACTTTTATCAGAGCTAACGTGATACAGCATAACATAGAAAACTAGGCATGTAATTACTTAAACGGGAGACAACTACTCTTCACAGACAAAACCAAACAGTTGTCCACATGTTTCTCTCGTAAATAATGACTCATTGAAATGAAAGAATAATACTCAGGAACGTTGCAGATACCGAACTGCATTAAATTCTCCTAATCAGATAAGAACGAACAGCACCAAGCGTAGTATGAACATTTTAATATGCTTCATAAGACCAACAGATGTCACCGTTTCAGGGTAAGGATCGCGACTACTCTTTTTAATGTAGCCGTAATTGAGTCAGGAGTAACGCTCTGTGTCGTGCATCAAGGGTACAGGATTGGGCTTTCGGCTCCAAATGCCCATATCGATGATGTTTCGTAGATTGGTTCCCACTCTGACACTTGTTCATGGCCCAGCATTGAAACCTGTAGCAGTTTGCGGAAGGGTTCCACTTCTGTCACGTCGAACGATTCTCTTCAGACGTTGTTGGGCCGATCTTACAGGATCTTTTTCCGGCAGCAGCGATGTCGGAGATTTGATGTTTTTGCGAATTTCTGATATTCACGGTATACTCGTCAAATAATCGTACGGGTATATCCCCAATTCATTGCCACCTCGGAGAAGCTGTGTCCCATCAATCGTGCGCTGACTATAACACTACGTTCAAACTCACTCAAACCTTGATAACCACTCCTTGTAGCAGCAGTACCTGGTCTAACAACTGCACCAGACACTTGTCTTAAGTAGGCGTTCCCGACCGCAGCGCCGTATTCTGCCTATTTACATATATCTGTATTTGAATACGCATGCCTATGCCAGTTTCATCAGCTCTTGAGTGTATTAGAAAACGAGATATGCAAAGTAATAGACGAGATTTGATATTTGGGCAACAAAATAACTCACCACGACGGTTGTATTAAGGATGAAAAACCTAGAAGTTAGTAAACGAAGTGTTATATAAAAATACACTCCTGGAAATAGAAAAAAGAACACATTGGCACCGGTGTGTCAGACCCACCATACTTGCTCCGGACACTGCGAGAGGGCTGTACAAGCAATGATCACACGCACGGCACAGCGGACACACCAGGAACCGCGGTGTTGGCCGTCGAATGGCGCTAGCTGCGCAGCATTTGTGCACCGCCGCCGTCAGTGTCAGTCAGTTTGCCGTGGCATATGGAGCTCCATCGCAGTCTTTAACACTGGTAGCATGCCGCGACAGCGTGGACGTGAACCGTATGTGCAGTTGACGGACTTTGAGCGAGGGCGTATAGTGGGCATGCGGGAAGTTGGGTGGACGTACCGCCGAATTGCTCAACACGTGGGGCGTGAGGTCTCCACAGTACATCGATGTTGTCGCCAGTGGTCGGCGGAAGGTGCACGTGCCCGTCGACCTGGGATCGGACTGCAGCGACGCACGGATGCACGCAAAGACCGTAGGATCCTACGCAGTGCCGTAGGGGACCGCACCGCCACTTCCCAGCAAATTAGGGACACTGTTGCTCCTGGGGTATCGGCGAGGACCGTTCGCAACCGTCTCCATGAAGCTGGGTTACGGTCCCGGACACCGTTAGGCCGTCTTCCGCTCACGCCCCAACATCGTGCAGCCCGCCTCCAGTGGTGTCGCGACAGGCGCGAATGGAAGCACGAATGGAGACGTGTCGTCTTCAGCGATGAGAGTCGCTTCTGCCTTGGTGCCAATGATGGTCGTGTGCGTGTTTGGCGCAGTGCAGGTGAGCGCCACAATCAGGACTGCATACGACCAAGGCACACAGGGCAAACACCCGGCATCATGGTGTGGGGAGCGATCTCCTACATTGGCCGTACACCTCTGGTGATCGTCGAGGGGACACTGAATAGAGCACGGTACATCCAAACCGTCATCGAACCCATCGTTCTACCATTCCTAGACCGGCAAGGGAACTTGCTGTTCCAACAGGACAATGCACGTCCGCATGTATCCCGTGCCATCCAACGTGCTCTAGAAGGTGTAAGTCAACTACCCTGGCCAGCAAGATCTCCGGATCTGTCCCCCATTGATCATGTTTGGGACTGGATGAAGGGTCGTCTCACGCGGTCTGCACGTCCAGCACGAACGCTGGTCCAACTGGGGCCCCAGGTGGAAATGGCATGGCAAGCCGTTCCGCAGGACTACATCCAGCATCTCTACGATCGTCTCCATGGGAGAATAGCAGCCTGCATTGCTGCAAAAGGTGGATATACACTGTACTAGTGCCGACATTGTGCATGCTCTGTTGCCTGTGTCTCTGTGCCTGTGGTTCTGTCAGTGTGATCATGTGATGTATCTGACCCCAGGAATGTGTCAATAAAGTTTCCCCTTCCTGGGACAATGTATTCACGGTGTTCTTATTTCAATTTCCAGGAGTGTATATTGCAATATCTCGGGTTTTAGGTAGCCGTTTTAAGACGTGTCATATGGGAGAGCAACTTATATCGAAACTGAAATGTGAACTGGAAAATTATCGCGAAAACGAGAATAGACGCTTATGAGCCGTGGTATGACAGAAGAGTACTGAAGTTTCGATCAATAGGGTGAGTAACTAATCAAGAGGTTCTTAATCCAAATGGGAAGATACTGGTTTCAGGATAGAGCACGACAGAAGGAAGGAGAACGCTAAGGGACATACGTTGTGGCACTAGTAAGTAATTACTTTCGTGACACGAGGAAATGTAGCAAGTAAAATTTATAGTCTTACTCGATATCCTTGAGATGGGTTCAAGATGCAATAGTTACTCATATATTACTAGACTGCACAAGAGACTGGCATTTCGGAATGCATCATACCTTCCTTTGCAATAACAACTACAACTGGAAGAAACATTATCGTGATATTTATGGAGTGGAATATTGAATATGTATACAGGGTGTTAAGGGTATTGGTGCAAACAATAACTTCAGTGTGTTATTTTTTCATCTCTATCAGTCTTCCTGCAAATCTATCATATAATTTACTAGCCGATATTTTCTGAATGGTCGTACCTGCACCGCAAAGTGGACAACGACTGCTAGTATAGACTTTCCGTTTTGAATCCATGAATTCAGGTACACAATTCAATACCTGACTTGCTTCCCAGGATAAATTAAACTTGAATAGATTGTTTGTGACACTTGTACTTGGAGACGTTAACCATCCAAAAACACATACCACTCCTAATCACTACAATTATCAGTTTTTAAATGAAATTAATACTGATGTAATATTGTTCAATACACTATCCTAACTCATCAACAGAAATCACACAGTATGTATATAAATATATACACGTCAAAAAAAATTTTCATCATCCCGGTTCCCAGAGTTCAGTGTGGATATTGTATCAGAGACACAGTCCCTCAGACTATTCAGAGATGTCACTAAACCCGCCCAAAAATGTAAACAGGCATGAATGAGCAGCACCTATTAGACGGAAGGGGTCCGACAGCCGATCAGTTCCAATCATTCCTCCAGGAAAGAGGTACATGGGTCCGATTCTCTGTAGTTCAACCATGCCTAGACGGTCAATACCGTGCATCGATGGCTTCTGCATTGTTACATTGTGCCAGGAAGGGCTCTCAACAAGGGAAATGCCCAGGTGTCTCGGAATGAAGCAGAGCGATGCTTTTCGGACATGGAGGAGATACATGGAGAAAGGAATTGTCAATGACATGCCTCGCTCAGGCCGCCCGATGGCAAACACTGCAGTGGATGACCGCTACCTACAGGTAATAGCTCGGAAGAATCCTGGCAGCAGTGCCACCTTTTTGAATAATGCTTTCCGTGCAGCCACGCGACGACGTGCAATGACTCCAACTGTGCTCATTAGGCTGCACATTGGGCAATATCACTACAAACGTCCATGGTGAGGTACATCTTTGCAAACATGACACCACGCAGCGCGGTACAGATGGGTCCAACAACATGCCGAATAGACTGCTCAAGATTGGCATCAAGTTCTCTTCACCGATGAGTGTCGCGTATGCCTTCAGATTAGATTGGATTAGATTAGTACTTTTTCCATAGATCATTAATACGACACTTGGTAACGACGGGGAACGTGTCAGGCTAATAAAAGGTGTCCATACAAGATATTATATTAGAAAAAATATTACATGACACTTAATAATTTAAATTTTTTGTGGGGGTTGTTGAAATTACGCACTTATTATATCCAAAAATTCATCTAATGCGTAGAAGGAGTTGTCATTAAGAAATTCTTTTAATTTCCTTTTAAATGCTAGATAGCTATCTGTCATACTTTTGACGATATTAGGTAAGTGAACAAAGACATTCGTGGCAGCTTAATTTACCCCCATCTCAGTCAAAGTTAGACTGCTATTAGTTTTGAATTTGTTCGAATTATATATATATATATATATATATATATATATATATATATATATATATATATATATATATATATATTCCTGGAAATTGAAATAAGAACACCGTGAGTTCATTGTCCCAGGAAGGGGAAACTTTATTGACACATTCCTGGGGTCAGATACATCACATGATCACACTGACAGAACCAAAGGCACATAGACACAGGCAACAGAGCATGCACAATGTCGGCACTAGTACAGTGTATATCCACCTTTCGCAGCAATGCAGGCTGCTATTCTCCCATGGAGACGATCGTAGAGATTCTGGATGTAGTGCTGTGGAAAGGCTTGCCATTCCATTTCCACCTGGCGTCTCAGGTGGACCAGCGTTCGTGCTGGACGTGCAGACCGCGTGAGACGACGCTTCATCCGGTCCCAAACATGCTCAATGGGGGACAGATCCGGAGATCTTGCTGACCATGGTACTTGACTTACATCTTCTAGAGCACGTTGGGTGGCAAGGGATACATGCGGACGTGCATTGTCCTATTGGAACAGAAAGTTCTCTTGCCGGTCTAGGAATGGTAGAACTATGGGTTCGATGACGGTTTGGATGTACCGTGCACCATTCAGTGTCCCCTCGACGATCACCAGAGGTGTACGGCCAGTGTAGGAGATCGCTCCCCACACCATGATGCCGGGTGTTGGCCCTGTGTGCCTCGGTCGTATGCAGTCCTGATTGTGGCGCTCACCTGCACGGCGCCAGAAACGCATACAACCATCATTGGCACCAAGGCAGAAGCGACTCTCATCGCTGAAGACGACACGTCTCCATTCGGCCTCCATTCACGCCTGTCGCGACACCACTGGAGGCGGGCTGCACGATGTTGGGGCGTGAGCGGAAGACGGCCTAACGGTGTGCGGGACCGTAGCCCAGCTTCATGGAGACGGTTGCGAATGGTCCTCGCCGATACCCCAGGAGCAACAGTGTCCCTAATTTGCTGGGAAGTGGCGGTGCGGTCCCCTACGGCACTGCGTAGGATCCAGTATACGCCCTCGCTCAAAGTCCTTCAAATGCACATACGGTTCATGTCCACGATGTCGCGGCATGCTACCAGTGTTAAAGACTGGGATGGAGCTCCGTATGCCACGGCAAACTGGCTGCCACTGACGGCGGCGCACAAATGCTGCGCAGCTAGCGCCATTCGACGGCCAACACCGCGGTTCCTGGTGTGTCCGCTGTGCCGTGCGTGTGATCATTGCTTGTACAGCCCTATCGCAGTGTCCGGAGCAAGTATGGTGGATTTGACACACCAGTGTCAATGTGTTGTTATTTCCATATATATATATATATATATAGTGAGGCTACAGTGAAGGTCTCTAGCTCTTTAAATAAGTGTCTACAGAATGATCTTGAATGAGCTACAGCAATTATTCTGATAACACGCTTTTGAGGAATGAACACTCTTTTACTCAATGATGAGTTACCCCCGAATATGAAGCCACAGGAATGCAGAGAATGAAAATAGGCATGGCAAGCTAATTTACTCAGACGTATATCGCCAAAATTTGCAATGAGGCTAATAGCATAAGTACCTGAACTCAAACGTTTCAGCAGATCCTCTTTGTATTTTATCCAATTCAACCCCTCATCAATGAATACACGTAGAAATTTTGATATTTTTCTTTAGCTTCCGATTTCTGATCGAAACCTATGTGTATCAATGGTGTCATTTCATTTACTGTGTCGAACTGTATATTCTGTGTTTATTGAGAGCCCATTTGCAGAGAACCACTCAATGAGTTTCTGAAAAACATCGTTTACAATATCACCAGTTAATTCTTGTCTTTTGGGTGCGATAACTGTACTTGCATCATCGGCAAAAAGTACCAGATTTGGATACTTGTAAATGTAGAATGGCAAGTCATTAATATATATTAAGAACAGCAGAGGACCCAAGATCGAACCTTGCGGCAACCCCATTCTTGATTGTTCCCCGGTTTTAGAAATCACCAGTTTTTTGCATATTATGTGAACTGCTGCTTTCAACTTTCTGCACTCTTCCAGTTAGGTATAATTTAAATCATTGGGGCACTGCTCCATTCATACCACAGTACTTGAGCTTATGTAGAAGTATTCCATGGTTTACATAATCAAAAGCCTTTGATAGATCACAAAAAATTCCAACAGGTGACTTCCGGTTACTCAGAGCATTTAACATTCCATTAGTGAAAATATATGTAGCATTTTCCGTTGAAACACCCTTCTGGAAACCAAACTGACATTTTGTTAAAACTTTATTTTTACAAATGTGTGAAGCTACTCTACAATACATTACTTATTCAAATATTTTGGATAAGGCAGTCAGAAGAGAGACTGGGCGGTAGTTGTTGACATCAGACGTATACCCTATTTTATGCAGTGCTTTGACAATAGCATGCTTCAGTCTGTCTGGGAACATATCCTTCTTCAGAGAGGTATTACATATTTGGCTAGGAATCCCACTTATTTCTTGGGAACAAGCTTTTATTATCCTGCTGGAAATGCCATAAATTCCATGTGAGTTTTTATTCTTCAGAGAAATTAATATCTTCGTATTTTCAGCAGGAGAGATGGATGGAAGTTCAACTCTATCAAATGGTGTAGGTAAGGCTTCTTCCATTAACTACCTTGCTTCTTCTAATGAACATTTAGATCCTATTTTCTGTACAACATTTAAATAATGATTATTCAAAATGTTTCGACTTCCGGCTTGTTCTTATCAAATTTTCATTCGCTTTGATGGTGATGCCATCACTCTGTACTCTTGGTTGCCTGTCTCCCTTGTAATAATAATCCAAATTGTTTTGATTTTGTTATCAGACATATTAATGTCAGACATGATGCATGTGCTTCTGGATTTTTAAATAACCTTTCTTAATGTAGCAGAGTAGTTTTTATAATATTTGGCTGTTTCTGGGTCATTACGCTTTCTTCTTGTTAGATACAGTTCCCCTATGTGGTTACAAGATATTTTTATTCCTTTAGTAAGCCAAGGTTTTTGCCTGATTTCTTATAATTTGATTTAACTACTTTCTTGGAGAAACAGTTTTCAAATTCTCTTACAAGTGTATCATGAAATAAGTTATATCTTAAATTAGCATCCGGTCCCTTGTACATCACATCCCAGTCTAACTGCTGAAGATTTTCTCTGAAAAATCTAATTGTTGAGTCATTCATTGAAAGCAGAGACAATCGTTGGAGACGTGTTTGGAGGCAACCTGGTCAGGCTGAACACTTTAGAGACACTGTCCAGTAAGTGGAGCAAGGTGGAGGTTCCGTGCGGTTTAGGGGTGGCGTTCTGTGGGGCTGACGTATGCCGCTGGTGGTCACGGAAGGCGCCGTATCGGCTGTACAATATGTGAATGCCATCCTCCAACCGGTAGTGCAACCATATCGGCATAATTTTGGTTAGCCATTGTCTTCATGGACAACAATTAGCGCCCCCATCGTGCACATCTTGTGAATGAGTTCCTTCAGGATAACGACGTCAGCCGACTAGAGTATCCAGCAGTGTTCTCCAGACGAGAACCGTATCGAACATACCTGGGATAAATTGTAGAGAGCTGTTTGTGGATGGCGTGACCCACCAACCACTCTGAGCGATCTACGCTGAATCGCGGTTGAGGAGTGGGACAATCTGGCGTGATGAACTTGTGGATAGTATGCCACGATGCGTACAGGCATGCATCAATGCAAGAGGACGTGCTGCTGCGTATCAGAGGTATTGGTTTCTACAGCAATTGGGACCACCACATTTGATGGTCTCGCTGTATGGTGGCAAAACATGCAGTGTGTGGTTTTCATGAGAAATAAAAAGGGCATTACCGGTTCTGGAACTCTCGTAACAGAGGTGATTTTTTTTATGTGAGGACAATCAAAAATAAATATTCTACAGATGTGATTGTCTTATGCAACTAGATGTTTACAATAATATGAAACTTTGGTTCTTCTGAAAGAATTGTTATCATTAGACTATATTTTTTCTCCTCTAGCCGCTTGCTACTTCCTCATGAGGATGAAGGCACGTGAACTAGACAGGGACGCTGAAAGGAAAGCTTGCTTTTCCACAACCACTAGACGCCAGTCAGCTATTAATCAGCTATGTTACTATGAAAAGTAGACGGAGGAAAGTAAAACAAAACACGAGAGGACAAATAAATAGGAGAATCAACATTAACTATAATACAGTAAAGTAATTAAGCCAAAGCCATCGAATCCAACTTTAAATACGACAATGACGTCACCCGCTGAAAATCTGTGAATATAGGGATAACTTTGTAAGCTATCATCTAACGTGCGCTGATGCTGAGGATTTATCAATATGTCTCCAATACCAAAGGGTTCACACAAGCTGTGATGTGTTTTCAAGGAGCTAATCTTTCATGATCAAATACATACAGCAATCTTTGCTAACCGTTCCAGTAGGAAATGGAAAGAATTCTTTACATTCAGAGGCTTTATCCTGAAAATTCTATAATGATCATCTGTGATTTCGTATCCATACTCTATAGTTTCGTAAGCTATACAGACCTCATTTTCTCAACCGTCATGTTAGTTAAGCCAGCACACTAAAAACCCACATGCTAACTGACAATACCCACTTGATGTAAAGAATTTTTTAATCACTTCCATGTGGCCATTAACTGAAATATTACAGTGTTTCAGCAGACTCTTCCCAAGCATTGAGAGCGTCCTACAATGATAACTGTTTCGGTAGCTCAGATGGAAGAGCACTTGTCCGCGAAAGGCAAAGGTCCCGAGTTCGAGTCTCGGTCGGGCACACAGTTTTAATCTGCCAGGAAGTTTCATATTAACGCACACTCCGCTGCAGAGTGAAAATCTCATTCTGGAAACATCCCCCAGGCTGTGGCTAAGCCATGACTCCGCAATATCCTTTCTTTCAGGAGTGCTAGTACTGCAAGTTTCGCAGGAGAGCTTCTGTAAAGTTTGGAAGGTGGGAGACGGATACTGGCAGAAGTACAGCTGTGAGTACCGGGCGTGAGTCATGCTTCGGTAGCTCAGATGGTAGAGCATTTGCACACGAAAGGCAAAGGTCCCGAGTTCGAGTCTCGGTAGGGCACACAGTTTTAATCTGCCAGGAAGTTTCATATCAGCGCACACTCCGTTGCAGACTGAAAATCTCATTCTCGAAAACTGTTTCCGTTTGGACGATGAGCAAATTTTGTGTTGCACTGCTACGTTCAGAACTAAATTAGATTGAGATTAGGCTGTAACATCCCATTGGCATCGCTGTCATTAGAGATGTAGCACAAGTTGGTAATGTTTCATGGATGGGGAACAGAATCGCCCATGTTCTTTTACAGGAATGATCCTGGTATTTGCCTGGTGCAATTTAGGGAAATCACTAAATACCTAAATGTGAATGGCTCCATGTGGATATGGACCATCGTTCCCCCTAATGTGAGCTCATAATCCTAATCACAGCTCCAACACACACGGTAGGTTTTTTTTTCAGGTTAACATTTCAGAGTTCTTCTCCTAGATAGTAAGTCATCGTAATATTTCAAATGTTGTGTGATATACTCAGAAGGATACTAACAAGGAGTTGGAGGATTCCACTCACAGCCACTAATTACTCATGTATAACATCGCATTATATATAACAAATCGAATTGTAATAAGAAGAGTGCAAAACAAGTTAAAATATTGTGATACCATTAGAAATTCGAATTCACGACTGCTACAATAATTTTACAGTCATCACATTGTTATGATACATAATATTACATTAATACTTGTGCCATAGCTAACGAATACGACGTTTTGTAATGATGTGGAATGAGTCAGTTTAACATGAGTTTTCTGGACACAATATTATTTTTTTATAGTTACAGCTACTTCGTATATCTAAAAATTTGTCTATTTAGCAGAAGGAGCTATCTTTCAGATATTTCTTTAATTTGTTTTTAAGATTTGGTTTGCTATCTGTCAGAATTGTAATGCTATTTGGCAAGTGACCAAAGATATTTGTGGCATCATAATTCACCCTTTTCTGTGTCAGATTAATCCCTGGAATGTGAGGTAATCCGTCCTTCTAGTGTTGTGGATATGCAATTTTCCATTATTCTTGTATTTGAATGGTTATTAATAACAAATTTCGTAATTGAATACAAGTATTGAGAAGGTACTGTGAATATTCACAGTTCTTGGAATAAATGTCTGCAAGGTGATCTGCAGTTAGTCCCACCTATTATTCTGATTACATGCTTCTGTGTAATGAATACTTTTTCTTTTAATGATGAATTACCCCAAAATACGATAAAATATGAATGAAGTGAATGAAGAGACGCATAGTAGGCTAATTTACTAACATATTTGTCACCAAAGTTTGCAACCACCCTAATATCATAAGTAGCTGAACGTCACCACTCACCAGGGCATCGATGTGTTTACGCATTTCAGTTTCTCCTCAGTGCGCACTCACACCCACAGAAATTCGGAATATTCTGCCATGCTAACAGACTTATGGAGGGTTCTATGTTTATCAACTGTATTGTGCCATTTACTGTACATAATTGTGTATACTGTGCTTCCTCAAGATTTAGTGAGAGTTCATCTGCAGAGAACCAGTTGATATTTTTCTGAAAGATATTATTTACAATTTCCTAAGGTAATTTTTCTTTGGTGGATGTGATTACTATACGTCCATCATCAGCAAAAAACTAGCGTTGTGTATTCATGATTTAGAGCGGTAAGTCATCAATATATTATGTTAAGAACAATAATAGACCCAAGACAGAAACCTGAGGGATACCATTCTTGATACTCTTCAGTTACAGGTCTCTACTGACTTCTGCAGGCCATTTGTACTCATAATTTCAACCTTTTGCTGCTTCCAGTTAAATATGAATTACACCATTTGTCCATGGCCCTACTCATACCACAATAATTAAGCATATGTAGAAGACTTTCAGGGTTTGTGAAGTCTAAATCCTTTGAGGGATCACAAAGTATCCCAGTGGGTGATGTTCGGCTACACATAGCATTTAATGCTTGAACAGTGAAAGCATAAATAGTATTTCCTTTTCAAAGGCCTTTCTGGGAACCAAACTAAAATTTTGTTAGTATTTCATTTTTACCAATATGTGAAGCTACTCTTGAATACATTACTTCTTGAAGAATTCTGGATAAAGCTGGCAGAAGAGAGAATGGATATTAGTTGTTAGCATCAGGCCTATCCCCTTTTCTTATGCAATGATTTAACAATAGCATGTTACAGTCTATCTGAAAAAGTGCCTTTTTCAATGAGGCACTACATCCAAGTATGTGGCTGACAGCTGTACTTCTCTTTTGGGAACAAGCTTCTAGTACTCTGTTAGAAACGCCTCCAATTTCTTGTGAGCATTTACTTTTGAGTGAATTTATTATTTTCTTAATTTCAGTGCGAGAGTTGGGTTGAATTTCAGTTTTATCAAAAGACATAGGTATCGACTCTTATGCATACAGCCTACAATATTGTAATGAATAAATGGATCCTATTTTCTCTACAACACATAAGAGAGATTGTTAAAATATATTCTACTTGAAACATTTTGTTAACAGATTTGTCATCGAATTTGGCAGAAATATTGTCTTACCGCTCTCCCAATTGCCCTGTTTCCCTTATGACAATGCTGCAAATCGTTTTAATTTAGTTATCAGAAGTCCTAATCTCAAAACTAATGCATATACTTCTGTACTTCAATAACTGATGTCAAACTGCAGGAACCAAGTCATACTACAAGGTCAAGTGCAGTACTTTTTACATTGATTGACTTTTGGGATCATTATGGCTTTTAGCTATAAGATCGACTTCCCTTTCCTCTTCACAAGAAATTTTTTTCCCTTTGGGAAGCCAAGGGTTTTTAGATGCATTCTTACAGTAATTTCTCACTATTATTTAGGGAAACTGTTCTCAGATGTTCTCAAAAAGCCACCATAAAGTAGGTTAAATTGTTAATTAGCATCAGGTTCGTTGTATACCTCATCCCAGCTTCACTGTGAAAGCTTTCCCTTAGATTTTTTATTGTTAAATCAGTAACGGAATACGCTATTTTGGAGGATTGTTTTGCATTACTGTATGGAGCTATGTCATATACTACAACTATCTGTACATTGTGAGCAGACAGACCATTCTTAAAAGGAAGAGTTTTTATTTGATGAAATATAATTTGCTCTAGAAAAACATTATACGTCATTTTGCTGCTTTCCTGTACTACCCAAGTATGAAAATAAATAACTGATGTCAAACTGAAGGAATCAAGTCATATAACTTTCAGAAAACCTACATTGAAACCCCCACAAACAAGAATTTGCTTCCCTCTGTCTGACAGACGGCAGAAGCAAGTGTGGTGTCACCGCCAGACACTACACTTGCTAGGTGGTAGCCTTTAAATTGGCCGCGGTCCGTTAGTATACGTCGGACCCCCGTGTCGCCACTATCAGTGACTGCAGTCCGAGCGCCGCCACACGGCAGGTCTAGAGAGACTTCCTAGCACTCAGCCCCAGTTGTACAGCCGACTTTTCTAGCGATGGTTCACTGACTTCTACGCTCTCATTTGCCGAGACGATAGTTAGCATAGCCTTCAGCTATGTTATTTGATACGACCTAGCAAGGCGCCAGTATCCGTACTATTGATATTGTGAATCATATACCATAAAAAGCGACGTTCTCCATTGATGGGTTAAGGTTAAGTATTCCACCAGCTACGTCCGTTTTTCTCACTTCTGATTCCTTTGTCATGTTCCAGACCTCACGCCAGCCTGCGTGAGCTAAAACGCGTGCATTTCGGCAATACGGTTGGCTGTCCTGCCAACCACAGCAGCAAGTATCCAAGATTTTCAGATATAGCTGAAAATTTCGCAATCGGGACATACATAAGTTAACAAATACGAAAGTACCATTATTTAGCTTAACCTCATATGTACATGCTTCTACACACATGAAAAAAGTTTTTGCATCACCTCGGTTCCGAGAGTTCCGGAACCTGTACAGAAATTGGAATAGACAACAACATAAACATCATTTCAACCCGTTTTATTGTTCATGAAAACCACACATTTCATGTTGTACCACTATAGAGCGAAACCTTCTGAGATTGTTGTCCAGACTGGTGTACACATCAGTACCTGTAATACACGTCCTAACACCTTGAAGCATGCCTTTATTAGTCGTTGCATACTATCCAAAATTTCTTCAAAACACTGTTGGTCCACATTGTTACACTCCTCAACGGTGATTTGGCGTAGATTCCTCAGTTGTTTACCTCCTTTCTTGTGGAATGACAGGAACTGATCGGCTGTCGGGCCAAGACAGTATAATTAGTGCTGTGCATCAATGGTTGTTTACAGTTTTTGGCGGGTTTAGTGGCATCTCCTATCATTCAAAGGGACGGTTTCTGTGATACAATATGCATAGTCAACGTCTGTCTGCGATAAGGAGTTGTGGGATCTCGGATGATGCAAAACTGTTTTTAATGGGTGTGTACTCTCCTCTACACAAACTTTTTTGTTTATATATTTTTCGCACTGTGATAAATTGAAATATATATAGCACATTCTCTCTCTATTGTGACGCTACCTACACGAGCTGAAAGCTTATATCCATTTACATTTACCTTTCCATGTGTGTCAGATTGTGATGTTCATACAGACATAGTACATCTATTCCGTCCTTAGTTTCTAAACTTCTAAACAAACAAGACACACATCAACTTTGTTTTGTAATCCTTGGTATTCTGATGCACTATATTGACATTATTTTCACTGTGCTTTTGTAAGAATCCTGAAAAAAAAATAACAATGTTTTCCAACGTTGTCTCTCAAAACGGAAAATGCTGAATGCATTGTCCACGGCATCATATGTTGTAGCTAATGAGGCCAAGATTCATTATGTGTAGCAGCATCTACTAGCGAGAGAAAAAGTTTTTTACTGACATTTTTAATTTATTTGAAGATCGATCTTTTCCTGACCTTGGGAAGAAGCCATTGTAGTGGTTCGAAACTAGTTTTTAAAACCATATTCTAATTAGATAGTGTCTTGTGTACTGCTCCAGTAATCGAACTCGTTATGGCAAGCATCACAACAATAAAATCGTGTTAGACCGTTCAGAGGTAACGAAAGTAGTTCATCAGTATACTGTTCTGTGAAACTGTCCTCATAATTGTTTTGCAGGTCTACAACATCTTTACTATCTGTGAGTGTAATCTCTTACACAGCGTTCAGAAACAATTGTAAATGACTCGAACAGTTCAGTTCTACAGAGACTACAAGCATAGAATAGACTATGTAGTCGTAAATATTAATTAGTTTTCAGTTTTAGCATTCGTAAATCTTTTTTGTTGTAGTAATGCTTTGAGGAAATGTGAGATTGATCGGCGTTGGAATTTTGAAACACACTGTAGCGAAAATGATTGATTGAGCATGACTCTTAGCCGTCACTCGTCGTTTTAGATTGACATAGAAATCATACCCAAGAAACATGACATCACAAAATCACCATTTCCTAAGTGATTAGTATTTGTGGAAAGGAAGTCTTCTGCAGCTCTTTAAGAGATATCCCACTGCTCCGATTTACTTTATATGTGTGCATATGTGAAATATTTCTACGATAACCACATTATTTCTAATGGACAACTTGATAATATGGTAGTGCTCCGAGGATTCACTCATGTCAAAACGTCCTTTCTCCTCAAAATCCATATATTCCATACACGATTCTGTTCAGTACTTTTAATGAACTACTTTATGTTGATGTTTTCGTTAAGAAGCTAAGAAATCGATTTACCGGAAATAATATATTCCCCCCCCCTCCCACCTAGTATACGCACTCCTCCCGCCCCCCCCCACTCCCTCCCCCCCCTACACACATACACATATCGAATTAATGTGTAAGAAATCCATAAATAATGAGTATATGCAGACTGAAGGACGTAATTCGAACTCACGTGTCTTGCCCAGAGGACAGATGCGCTAACCACTAAGCAACCTAAGCACAGTGGCTTTAAACAACTGCTCATGTTAGTCCGACACGCTTCCTCCTAAATCCAAATTCCACCAGGCAATTAAACGGGCTATCCTGGCAGATGCCCAAGTTTAGGTAATTCAGTGAAATAAAACTATTAAGAATATCTGGTTCAGGAGGCCTTCTCAAGTCGGATACATGTATGATGTATGTAAACACAATGACGGTGCCAAAGTTATGGGATAGCTCTTTGCACACATACAGGTAGGGGTAGTATCCGTTTCACAAGGTATTAAATGGCAGTGCATTGGCGAAGCTACCTTTTGCACTCAGGTGATTCATGTGAAAATGTTTCCGACGTGAGTGCGGACGCACGACGGGAATTGGCAGGCTTTGATTGCAGACTGGTAGCTGGAACTGGACGTGTGGGACATTTTGTCTCGGAAATCGTTAGGAGATTCACGATCGTGATATTCACAGCGTTATGAGCGTGGCGAGAATACGGCACTGCCCCTCACACGGTCTGCTCAGTGGCCGACGACCTTCACTTAAAGTCAGACAGCATCGGCGTTTGCATAGAGTTGCAATGCTCACAGACAAGCAACGTTATGTGAAATAATCGCAGAAATCAATGTGGAACGTTCGACGACATTGTGAATTGGAATTGGAAAAAAATGGCTCTGAGCACTATGGGACTTAACTGCTGTAGTCATCAGTCACTAGAACTTAGAACTACTTAAACCTAACTAACCTAAGGACATCACACACATCCATGCCCGAGGAAGGATTCGAACCTGCGACTGTAGCAGTCGCACGGTTCCGGACTGCGCGCCTAGAACCGCGAGACCACCGCGGCCTGCACGGAATTTGAAGTTAATGGGCTGTGGCAGCAGACGACCGACGCGAGTGCCTTAGCTAGCTGCACGACATCACATGCAGCCCGTCTCATGGATTTGTGATTATATCAGTTTCACCCTAGTCTTTTGGGAAACCGTGCTGAGGTGAGTCCCGGTTTAATGGGCTCTAAGCACTATGGGACTTAACACCTGAGGTCCTGAGTCCCCTAGACGTTGAACTACTTAACTAACCTAAGGACATCATACACATCCATGCCCTAGACAGAATTCGAACGTACGACCGTTGCAGCAGCGCGCTTCCGGACTGAAGCGTCTAGAATCGCTCGGCCACAGCGGTCGGCTAGTCGCGGTTTAAGTTGTTAAAAACTGACAGGATTCGAATGTGACCCACACCCCGCGAAGCCATTGACCCAGGTGTTCAAATGGTTCAAATAGCTGTGAGCACTATGGTACTTCTGAGGTCATCAGTCCCCTAGAACTTTGGTCTACTTAAACCTAACTAACCTAAGGACATCACAAACATCCATGCCCGAGGCAGGATTCAAACCTGCGACAGTAGTGGTGGCGCAGTTCCAGACTGTAGCCACTAGAACCGCTCGGCCACTCCAGCCGGAGACCCAGGTTGTCAGCAAGGCAATTAGAACCCAGAGCTCTTGCTCAAGAGGCAGATGTTCCACCAACTACGTCACAACTCCGGCAGAGTGGCTTTGCATAAGTGTACATAGTACCCCAGCATGCCTCAGTCCTATTCCACAATCACTGCTCAGCCCGCTTTGTATTCACCCAAACTAGAATCGTACTGCAGAGACTCTCCAATTTATAGGTATAAAACCTCAGCATCGAACGAAACAGGATCGTGCGTGAAACCCTAGTAAAGGTGATTTAAGGAAATGAAACTCAATTGTTCCAGAGACCTCTTCAATTCCAAACATCTATGATGTAAACTTGCAAACTGCAGTGGTGAATAAAAATTTGTATCAAGGCTGGAATTCGAACTCGTATCTTCTGCTCACTAGGCACATGCGCGAACCACTGTGCCACCCTGGAAACGGAGCTTACTGCCTAAAAAGCCACACTGATACAAATATTCATTCGTCCCTTCAGTTTGCATATGCACATCACAGAGTTTTGCGACCTGCGAACGTCTGTGGAACCCTCTAATGTCATTTGATTACAGCCCATATGCCTGGGTATAAATGGAGTGAGCACATATATCTACAGACCGTATATTTGCTATCGACATTCATTGATTCCAAACGAGACGTGGCTATTTTGCCAGGTAGCGTTTCTCAGTGAGCGCTTTGGAAATTCTGAATGGCCCTGCGTCACTAATATACAGAAAAGTCCCGTTCAGAAATACCGTGGATTCTTTACCTCTGTTTGAAGAGCATCTAAAGTAATTCTGTTCTATATGTGGCATGAACCAGTCTTAAATCTGTACGCAAGTGAGGTAAAAGCACTCCTCAGATGTCGCATTTTTGTTATGTTTGTGACGAAGGCATTTCAGGTTCTTGGGAGTACATTATAGTACTCATGAGCCAGTGACTTAATAAACTACTCTGTGGTCCCACTGCGAAATTACTGCCTAATATGATAGTGTTGCAGCGTCTCTAAAACACTGATATCAGTGCTGTGATATGCAACATGCTGCGATTCATCACACTGTCTAACACTATTATGGGCGACATTCTTCCATTTTTTTCTTTTTTTACTTTCTGGTGTAACCTTTGTTCATCCTTGGGGAAACTCAGGTAGTAGTAGATAGCTGACGACTATTGTGAAACAAGCACAATGGTTTATGAAACTTAATAATTAGAAGTGGGTAACAGAGACATTTATATATTAGTTTTACCTGCAGGTCAATATTACTCTAAATGAGTACACAACGCACTGGCTCGCAGCAGAGCACATAAATTAGTGTTACGATGTTATGACTTCGTCTCACATTGTGTCGACGTTAATCAGCGCATATAGTGACTCGTACTCATATGATAGCAATCACTCGGTGTTTGTGGTACTTGTCTATGAAATGCAACTTTTCCTTCTCTCACGAATTCCTCTTTGCGTTCGTAAAAGTAATGATACCTCCATTTCTGTAGCTAACCAACTAATTTGTTAAAGCATGGTATGTAACTGTAATATTTAAGTTTAACTCATACAGAACGATGTAAACAACGGATGCATACGAACTTCACATGAATATTTTCATATAATATTGCTGACATTATCATTACGCTATGCCCACTCCACAGATATTCCTACTGTATAGTAAAAGTCAGTAATGGTTGCTAAAGTATCTGCTTGCATGCTTACATTTAATTTGCGCAAGGTCCCTGAGATTATTAGGCAACGTCATTTTGAAACATCATAAAACTGTGATAATGCCATGAAGTTTGATTTCACGGACTCAAAGTAATAGAGAAACTCCACTTTAACAGTGTATCAGATTTGTTTATTTTCCCTCTTCGGTTCGTCATATACAGCTGCCTTAAGTGTAGCGTGTTTTCCACAACAGCTGGCTACCCACTGGAAACGCTTTTCCGTCTGCTACTGGCAGACTGTCACGTGTTTCTAAACGTATTAATTCGCTACACTGAACCCGAGAAATAATGTCACTCCCTACCACTGACGTCAGGATACCGTCGTACCACATTTATGTGTGGAAACGAGATACCTTCCGAATATATCGGCATACATTTCCGCCATGATCGTCATATTCTGTATGAAATTCCTGTGTTAAACGTAGCAGCATTTAGCATCCATATATTGCTCGTGTATCTGAAATTATTTCACACAATCCCTGTACCACCTGATTGTGAGGTATCTCGAAAAATGACAAGTACAATTTTGTTGCTGATAGATCAATATTTGCCCTACACTTATAGGAATAATTATATTCAATATCCTTCCTGGTCATTAAAATTGCTACTCCAAGAAGAAATGCAGATGATAAATGGGTATTCATTGGACAAATATATTATACTAGAACTGACATGTTATAACATTTATAACAATTTGGGTGCATAGATTCTGAGAAATCAGTACTAAGAACAACCTCTTCTGGCCGTAATAACGGCCTTGATACGCCTGGGCATTGAGTCAAACATAGCTTGGATGTCGTGTGCAGGTACAGCTGCCCATGCAGCTTCTACACGATACCACAGTTCATCAAGAGTAGTAACTGGCGTATTGTGACAAGGCAGTTGCTCGGCCACCATTGACCATACGTTTCCAATTGGTGAGAGATCTGGAGAATGTGCTGGCCAGGACAGCAGTCGAACATTTTCTGTATCCAGAAAAGCATGTACAGGACATGCAACATGCGGTGGCGCATTATCCTGCTGAAATGTAGGGTTTCGCAGGGATCGAATGAAGGGTAGAGCCACGGGTCTGAAATGTAACGTCCACTGTTCAAAATGCCATCAATGCTAACAAGAGGTGACTGAGACGTGTAACCAACGGCACCCCATACTATCAAGCAGGGTGATACGCTAGTATGGCGATGACGAATATACCCTTCCAATGTGCGTTCACCACGATGTCGCCAAACACGGATGCGACCATCATGATGCTGTAAACAGAACCTAGTTTCATCTGAAAAAATTACGTTTTGCTATTCGTGCACCCAGGTTCGTAGCTGAGTGCACCATCGCAGGCGCTCCTGTCTGTGATGCAGCGTCAAGGGTAACCGCAGCCGAGGTCTCCGTGCTGATAGTCCATGCTGTTGCAAACGTCGTTGAACTGTACGTGCAGATTGTTGTTGTCTTGCAAACGTCCCCATCGGTTCACTCACTGATCGAGACGTGGCTCCACGATGCTAGTGAGACAGGGCGTTGGCATGCAGCACGTCGTTCCGTATTACCCTCCTGAACCCACCGGTTCCATATTTTGCTAACAGTCATTGGATCTCGACAAATTGGAGCAGTAATGTCGCGATACAATAAACCGCTATCGCGATAGGCTACAATCCGACCTTTACCAAAGTCGGAAAAGGGATGGTACACATTTCTCCTCCTTACACGAGGTATCCCAACAACGTTTCACCAGGCAATGCCCGTCAACTGCTATTTGTGTATGAGAAGTCGTTTGGAAACTACCCTCGTGTCAGCACGTTGTAGGTGTCGCCACCGGCGCCAACCTTGTGTGAGTGCTCTGAAAAGCTAATCATTTGTATATCACACCATTTTCTTCCTGTTGGTAAAATTTGGCGTCTGTAGCACGTCATCCTCTTGGTGTAGCAATTTTAATGGCCAGTAGTGTAACTATAAAAGATCTAATGTAAGAAATGTGACGTATTTCTAGACATAAACTGAATCGTCAAACGTTTGTAGAATTCTACAATCCAGCTAAGTTTCTTTGATAAGAAAGTACTTATTAGGTGAACCTGATCTAATAATTTTGAGCTATACTGGACTTGATCGTTTACATTTGAGATTATTGTGCTTGTCTGAGCTTAATTGTGGTTAGAGAGTACCTGGTTTCACCAACAAATTTCTGATATAGTTTGCACCATTCTTGCGAACTCCGTTGTTCTCTGCTTTCATGCTGTATTAGCGTAGGGAGTTTCAAAGAGACGGCTATCTAGTGAAACAGATATACGATATTGGAGTTAAGCGAGTCAATAAATAAATAATTGATGTTACTTTCCGTATTTGTTTTGTTTAAATGGATATATGAACTGAATACGAAGACCTTCTGAGGTCAAAGAACGATAAAAAATTTCTAACTACCATAAAATTTTACGGCGTCTTGTTTTGAGCGAAATTACTGAAGAAGGGAAAGTACTACTAGAAACCAAATTACAAAATGGCATGTTGTAAATTAACATAAAGTCCAAACTCAAAGGAAGCTTCATAGAACCCTAATGTGTAAGGTGTCAGGTAAATCCAACGCCTTCCATGAAAACCCTGACATGATAAGCGAATCCAGTAACATGTCATATAGCTCCGAATAAATCGTGACATTAAATTAACCAAAGTAATACGAGTAACGAGTCAGCAAATGGAATACCACAGACTAACACAAGAATGCCTAAATGCTTGTCATACCTTCCCACCGTTAGACAGACACAGTTCCGAGGGGAGAAACGAGAGCAGAAGCCAAGAGCAGAACCGTGTTAAGCTAGAAGGCCCTACTATAAGGGATGGACACCCACGTCGCCAGCTAACAGCCAGGACCACCCTCCAGCCCATGTTTAAAGCTAGAGCCCTCCAGAAGAACAGTATAGATCTTACGATAACATTAAAAGGGCCACACCAGCTGCAAGTCTTAGCGTGAGACTTTTTCGCGTCTCTGCTACGTTGCAAACTTTAAAAACTTTGCCCCACCACGGAAAGTATAACGTTTCTCATTCGATGGACAAAATTTTTGTAGGCGGAGCTTAAGGTTCACATTGAGACCCTGATAGGTCAGATGAAAACACATCCAGATATTTTTTTTAACCAACTTCGGTAAATTGTAGTTAGGAGAGAGTTGATTCCGAGTCGGCGAGCTGTATGGAGCTGTGGCGTCCGCCACCCACTGACGAACACCGACAAGGTAATGAACGCACGCGATGCCGCAATTTTGGACGCATAAGGCTTCACTCAGAACTGCAGAAGTCTCATCTGTTACATCCACTATTTACGTAATACTAGTGTCGATCGTCAATTGAAGCTCATGGTATTCACATTTGTTATGTAAGTTAAAATCTGTAACGCGATGATTTTTCTGTTATATAATTATTTAGAAGCCACATAAGCCACTGTAATTTACGACAAGTTAGATAAGTAATTAAAGATAGTTCAGGGTCACTGTAGGCCATTTTGACAGTTTTCTCTTTTGTGAAACTTAATTTAAACCTAGATCATAGATGTGACATGGCATAGGTCATCCTTCGATCCATTGTAGAACTTGGAAACCCATTCAGCGAATATTCGTTCACATTTTTGTTGAACGCAGTTGGTTTTTATCATCATGTATTAAACCATTTCCTTTTATCAATAGTGGAATTACAAACCATGTTTTCTGAGTAGAATAAAAATTTCAATGGTCAAGGTAACTGCTTTTTCGACGTTATTTTGCCAGCTAACTACAAATAGGAAAACCTTTAACCCCTTTCACTAAATTTAGTTAGTATTAAGATTCTTTTTCAGGGAGTGCAGTGGAGCTGACACTGAAATCATTAGTCAATTCCCTACAAAACACGCTCAGAGCGTCGTTGCGCGAAAGTGGTAGGGAGACACGACATAGAACATCAGACACCACGCAGAATGTTAGACACGTAGAGAGAGAGAGGCAGACACTGGGAAGTAGAGAGAGAGAGAGAGAGAGAGAGAGAGAGAGAGAAACAGACAGACAGAGAGAGACAGAAATATTCTTCACGCAGCATACTATCATTGCAGAAGAAATTCTCCTCCTCGTCCTTGTGAGATAAAAAAATGTGAAATTATAAACCGTACAGTGAGCTAATGACTTTCCAGAGACGACTTTAACTCTAATGTTATATTAACAAACTGCAAACTCTTGGAACTTCAGTATAACGATGCTTATGATGAATGCGTATGAACTCCCTCTCCAGCCACGAAAGATAATTTGATACTGGCATTCCATCCATGTCCTGCTCATATCCCTCCTCCATCATGAGGCGTTACAAGGAAATACAAATAAATGGATAATATAGAAGGTTTATCATTTGCGGATAAATTTAATGTCTTTTCGGACTCAAAGGAAAAGGGCACAGTTCGATTCGCTGAGGGGTCAGGGATGTTCTCTGCCTCGTGATGGCTGGGTATTTTGTGTTGTCCTTAGGTTGGTTAGGTTTAAGTAGTTCTAAGTTCTAGGGGACTGATGACCATAGATGTTAAGTCCCATAGTGCTCAAAGCCATTTGAACCATTTTTGAAAAAGGCACTAGATAAGAAAAACCGTTTAAATAATATGATGAAAAAGCAGGCATACAATTGCATATTGAGGAAACCAACTTTATAAAAAAGATTAAGGCAGTACCAGACGTAAAGAAAACTAAGTATGATAAACTTGAGGGAACTGATAATTTCCCATACCTAGAAGAAGAAGCTGTACAGAAACAGAAGCCGTCAATGCAAGCGTTAATAAGCTCAAAACAGTATACTATGTCACCAGAGAAATATAAAAATAGGAAGTCAGTCCACATCAACGCTAAACTCACACACTACTTTACTGTAATTCATCCAGATACACTTCATGCAGGAGAAAATTTAATTATAAGAAAAAGGCTAAAATGGAAACATTGGACATGACAGAACCAAAAATATTAAGGAAAATTTTTGGATCAGATGAAGGACAATCGCAATAGAGAACATATCATAATAGTGAAGTTTATATACTTATTGAACAAATTACAGACGTGATTCGGAGACGAAGATCAGCTTTTTGTGGTGACCTCCAAATTATTAACCCCAAATGATTGACAAACTGATTGTTTACCTTTTCTGGTAAAATAAAAGTCAGCAACCTATCGCGCAAAGAATATGGAGTAGACTTGAGCAAACTCCAAATTGTTCCACAAGATATCTTGCAACAAATGCCACTCACAGAGACATTACGTTACTCCAAAGGTTTCCATGATAAACACAAGATAAAACGGGGGAGGGGGAATTATGCAGAAGGAAGAAGAGACGAACACTGAGAAATGGGGAGAGAAAAGAGAAAGAGATGAAAGGAGAAACAGCTTCAGTGACCTTAGTCCAAAGTGGCTCTTATACACTCCTGGAAATTGAAGTAAGAACACCGTGAATTCATTGTCCCAGGAAGGGGAAACTTTATTGACACATTCCTGGGGTCAGATACATCACATGATCACACTGACAGAACCACAGGCACATAGACACAGGCAACAGAGCATGCACAATGGCGGCACTAGTACAGTGTATATCCACCTTTCGCAGCAATGCAGGCTGCTATTCTCCCATGGAGACGATCGTAGGGATGCTGGATGTAGTCCTGTTGAACGGCTTGCCATGCCATTTCCACCTGGCGCCTCAGTTGGACCAGCGATCGTGCTGGACGTGCAGACCGTGTGAGACGACACCTCATCCAGTCCCAAACATGCTCAATGGGGGACAGATCCGGAGATCTTGCTGGCTAGGGTAGTTGACTTACACCTTCAAGAGCACGTTGGGTGGCACGGGATACATGCGGACGTGCAATGTCCTGTTGGAACAGCAAGTTCCCTTGCCGGTCTAGGAATGGTAGAACGATGTGTTCGATGGCGGTTTGGATGTACCGTGCACTATTCAGTGTCCCCTCGACGATCACCAGAGGTGTACGGCCAGTGTAGGAGGTCGCTCCCCACACCATGATGCCGGGTGTTGGCCCTGTGTGCCTCGGTCGTATGCAGTCCTGATTGTGGCGCTCACCTGCACGGCGCCAAACTCGCATACGACCATCATGGGCACCAAGGCAGAAGCGACTCTCATCGCTGAAGACGACACGTCTCCATTCGTCCCTCCATTCACGCCTGTCGCGACACCACTGGAGGCGGGCTGCACGATGTTGGGGCGTGAGCGGAAGACGGCCTAACGGTGTGCGGGATCGTAGCCCAGCTTCATGGAGACGGTTGCGAATGGTCCTCGCCGATACCCCAGGAGCAACAGTGTCCCTAATTTGCTGGGAAGTGGCGGTGCGGTCCCCTACGGCACTGCGTAGGATCCTACGGTCTTGGCGTGCATCCGTGCGTCGCTGCGGTCCGGTCCCAGGTCGACGGGCACGTGCACCTTCCGCCGACTACTGGCGACAACATCGATGTACTGTGGAGACCTCACGCCCCACGTGTTGAGCAATTCGGCGGTACGTCCACCCGGCCTCCCGCATGCCCACTATACGCCCTCGCTCAAAGTCCGTCAACTGCACATACTGTTCACGTCCACGCTGTCGCGGCATGCTACTAGTGTTAAAGACTGCGATGGAGCTCCGTATGCCACGGCAAACTGGCTGACACTGACGGTGGCGGTGCACAAATGCTGCGCAGCTAGCGCCATTCGACGGCCAACACTGCGGTTCCTGGTGTGTCCGCTGTGCCGAGCGTGTAATCATTGCTTGTACAGCCCTCTCGCACTGTTCGGATCAAGTATGGTGGGTCTGACCCACCGGTGTCAATGTGTTCTTTTTTCCATTTCCAGGAGTGTATAAAAGAGGTAGATATTACAAAGGTGATCTTAAGTCGAATGTAATTATAATGAACTTGAGCTGTGACAAATTTCACTAAAGCAGAGCTTATGATCAACGTTCGTGCTTCTTTCATCGTTCAAACTACAGAGGCATACACAGACCATGCTAAAAGACTATAAGGACGATGGGTGCTTTAGGGTACCTCATTATCTCACAAAACTCCCTATCACACAGGACACAACAACGAAATCCACTCGGCATATTCTGAAACGTACATTACTCACATACACAAAAAAGAACTCTGCCTTGCAGAAAAAAAACATCAACTGATGACAAAGACATTTAAAAAACTACATCACATAGTTGTACTATCTTTATGAGCTGCGTAGTTGATGGAAAACTAAGTTCCGATAAAATTATTATCCTCACATATCCGGACGTGAATGTCTCGTTATATGTTCTGTGGAAGGTCTTGGTTACTACAGCACTTTATCACATCTATAGACATCTTGATTACGTCAGCAGTAATAACTTCCAAGGCTTCTTTTCATGAGTATCAGCAATGGTGGAGGTAAGACGCGCCTGTCCCACTACAAGCCTCATTTTGTACAGTGATGTACATTTTTCCCATTACGGATTCGAGTTTGGAAAGTAAAAACATCTCATAGTCAGAGTTTCGCGTTTTTATGAGAAATAGTTTAACAGTAATTACCAGTTCATCTGCTTTGAACTGGAACTAAGATTCAACACACTGTTAATCTGTAAACATAAATACTGATATGAGTTTTCAGTTATAAATCGTATTTACGTGATTAGCGCCGAAATACGTAGTTCTTGGGTTTCTCTGTTAAAACATTCACTTAAAGCTGATTTGAGTCAAGACTTCAAATGTTTTTCAGGAGTGTATTCAAACGCAACAATTTCATCGGAGAGATACTTCAGTTGGTTTTACGTCTATTAATAATGTCGATAAATTAGAATTTCAGTATATCCGCTTGTATTACTAAATTTGATGCCAAAACTAATACAGTAATATCCAGCACTGTAATGATAATCTGTAGTTATAACTAGAGAATTGTATGCATTATCATTCCGAAATCGGTTACGTATTTCGAGGAGCAGATTGAAAGTCAGGTCAGAGCTAACTTGATCACTGTCTACTGAAGTCAAATTTTTCTTTCGTTTTTTTTAAATAATAATTACAGTTTCATTGTCCCCAATAAACTATTTAAGAGTTTTGCGGTGTTTCTGTTATTGTTGAAATTGTCTACACCATGACATACCACGTCATTGTGAAACAGGTCGACATACATACATAAAAAAGCTTTCGATCACCTCTGTTCAGAGAGTTCAAGAACCTGCACGGAAAATTGGAATACAGACCAACGTGTACATCTTTTCCGCCCTTTTTATTGCTCATCTAAACCACACGTTGTATGTTGCACCAGCATTCAGCTAGACCTTCAGAGGCGGTAATCCAGATTGCTGTACACACCGCTAACTCTGATACTCAGTAGCACGTCCTCTTGCACCGATGCATGCCTGTATTCGTCGTGGCACGGTATCCAGAAGTTCATCAAGGCACTGTTGGTCCAGATTGTCCCACTCGTCAACGGTGAGGCGGCGTAGATCACTTAGAGTGGTTGGCGAGACACATCGTCCATAAACGGCCCTTTTCTATCTGTCCCAGCCACGTTCAACAGGGTTCATGTCTGGAGAACAAGCCGGCCACTCTAGTCGAGCTGTGTCGTCAACCTGAAGGAAGTCATTCACAACATGAGCACAACGGGGGCGTGAATCCATACGACGCCGAGTGTCGACGGAAAGGAACGGTTTGTTTTCCGGTAAGAATAAAATGAATTTGAACAGGAAATTTTACATTTCAATACGGCGGCCACACACTAGTCAATTTCGAAATTCGTCTCATCGATATAAAATGCAGGGATCAGTAAAACATGAAGAATAAACAGTACTCCATCATCTACTGATCTGCACTGCTCCACAGCGGTAGCAATCAACATAATCAAGTATTCTGCATTGTCTACTGGAGTACTAGTGGTTTGTCTGGTTTTACTGTCCCTGCCAATACATATCGATAAAACGAATATCGCACTGGACTAATGTGGGCCATCTCTGTCGAATGGGCAGCTACAATTCAGATTTAAAAATCGTTATTTTGGTAACAAACCTAGGCTTTCCATCTACACTGGTCGTCGTGTGATAAACACGATGATATGTATCTTTGTGCAACAAGATAAGAAATACCAAATATCTGACGGAACAGCTAAGAAAACGCACGTAACGAGTCTTCGCTGAAATAGCGTGTATATCTTTCAGCTGGAGAATGATGCAGTTATCTTCCACTATCGAGCACTGTTTAGCTCTCTCCAGTGTGTTGATGTCAGATATTTATAGACGATATGACAATGGCTACATATTACAATTAAATTTTGAATATCCTGAGATTTGTCTTTGAATTGTAAGGAAGGAACGAAGAATCTGCCGTTTAACGTTTCCTTCGACAGCATTCTTACTAGAAATGCAGCACGACTTCGGATTGTGAAAGTATGGAAAAGAGAAATGGCCACGCCCCTTTCGTATAAACCACCCCGGCATTAGCCATCAGGTATTCTGGTAAATCACGGTCGGATGGGGATTTGAAACGACGTCCTCCAAAATGGGAGTGTAGTGTGCTAACCAATGCACCATGTCATTCGAATAGATGCAAGGAAATACTACGTTATTCACTAGAGAGTTCTAAAATATTGTTTTTGTCATAAAGCGGTATTAAGAAAAATTCATTGACTTTCATCGCTGTAGCCACACATGGAGATTAATGCACTGAAACATGTGTATGGAAAGATCCTTACAAAAAGAATTCTTACATATCATAATAGTTTGTTAAAAATATGTAAAACGTGAAAAATGTGAAATGCTTAAAAACTAGTGACATCCAGAGAACGTACACTACTGTCCATTAAAATTGCTACACCAAGAAGAAATGCAGATGATAAACGGGTATTCATTGGACAGATATAATACACTACATCTTACATGTGATTACATTTTTACGCAAATTGGGTGCATAGATCATGAGAAAATCAGTACCCAGAACAACCACCTCTGACCGTAATAACGGTCTTGATGCACCTGGCATTGAGTCAAACAGAGCTTCGATGGTGTGTACACGTACAGCTGTCGATGCAGCTTCAAGACGGTACCACAGTTCATCAAGGGTAGTGACTGGCGTATTGTGACGACCCAGTTGCTTGGCCACCATTGACCAGACGTTTTCAATTCGTAAGAGATCTGGAGAATGTGCTGGCCAGGTCAGCAACATTTTCTGTGTCCGGAAAGGCCCGTACAGGACCTGCAACATGCGGTCGTGTGTTATCCTCCTGAAATGTCGGGTTTTGCAGGGATCGAATGAAGGGTAGAGCCACGGGTAGTAACACATCTACAATATAACGTCCCCGTGTAAGCAGTGACACCCCATAAAATCACGCCGGGTGATACGCCAGTATGGCGATGACAAATACACGCTTCCAATGTGCGTTCACAGCGATGTCTCCAAACACGGATGAGACCATCATGATGCTGTAAACAGAACCTAGCTTCATCCGAAAAAATTACGTTTTGACATTTGTGCACCCAGGTTCGACGTTGAGTACACCATCGCAGGCGCTCCTGTCTGTGATGCAGCGTCAAGGGTAACCGCAGCCGTGGTCACCAAGCTGATAGTCCATGCTGCTGCAAACGTCGTCGAAATGTACGTGCAGATGGTTGTTGTCTTTCAAACGTCCCCATCTTTTGACGCAGGGATCGAGACGTGGCTGCGCGATCCGTTCGAGCCGTACGGAATAGATGTCTGTCATCTCGACTGATAGTGATACGAGGCCGTTGGGATCCAGCACGGCGTTCCGTATTATCCTCTTCAACCCACCAATTCCATATTTTGTTAACAGTCATTGGATCTCGACCAACGCGAGCAGCAAAGTTGCGACACGATAATCTGCAATCGCGGTAGGTTGCAATCCGTCCTTTATCTAAGTCGGAAACGTGATAGTACGCATTTCTCCTCCTTACACGAGGCATCACAACAACGTTTCACCAAGGAACGCCGGTCAACTGCTGCTTGTGAATGAGAAATAGGTTGGAAACTTTCCTCATGTCAGCACGTTGTAGGTGTCGCTACCGGTGCCAACCTTGTGTGAATACTCTGAAAAGCTAATCATTTGCATATTACAGCATCTTCTTCCTGTCGGTTAATTTTTGCGTCTGTAGCACGTCATCTTGGTGGTGTAGCAATTTTAATGGCCAATAGTGTAAATATGGAGAAGCTGCATCGATTGCAAAACCATATATTCAAGGAAGCGTTATTTTAAATGAAAATTTAGCTGACAAAATTAAAAAGACAACATGTACACTGAGGTTTCAAAAAGTCATGGATTATTGACATGCACATGTAGAGATGGCGGTCGTATCGCGTACACACAAAGTATAAAAGGGCAGTGCTTTCGCTGAGCTATCGTTTTCACTCAGGCCATTGGCGTGAAGAGGGTCCCGATGTGCTTATGGGGAATTACAGTCTTTGAACGAGGAATGGTAGTCGGATCTAGAATCAAGGAACAGTCGATTTCGGAAATCGTTAGTGAATTCGGCTTTCCGCGAACCACAATGTCAAGAGTGTGCCGAGAATATCAAATACCAGGCATTATCTGTCATCGTGGACAACGCAGTGGCTGACGACCTACCCTTAACGTCCGAGAGCAGCGACGTTTGCTATACTGCTTGCACTAGCGAGAACAATATTCACATGGCCTTACGAACACTGCTATGAATTAACACTAATATGGGTTTTGAAAGACATACGAAAAACACTACAGATAAACCAGTATCATTCAACGCAATTGTATTTAAAAACAATACCGATATATTGTGTATGTTATTGTTTGTTCTATGTTAAAGAAAATTAATAGCTGTGAAACAATCGAACGATTTTACGTAATTAGCTACACTGGCCTCGACCTTGGATGAGGACAGACATGTGAGTTATTGTATTACATTGCTTTTCTGAATAAATGTGCGTGTGCATTTTCTCTTAAAACATTTATGTGTGTATCTTTAGCATGCCTACATGTTAGGAAATAAAAAACGTATTTTTTTTAGACTATCAGAAGTAGCTGTACAGGGCGAACTTATGGTTGATTGTTCTCGGTCATTTGCACGGCCGCAATATTTTATTTGAATATCGCCAATATTAAGCGGCACAGAGCAACAGAAATACAAAGTTTGCGTTTTAGTTATATTATTTGAGTGTAATTTTAAATTATATTGAAAGATTAACAGTGGTTTACGTTAAATTCGTGTGGTTTGCCGCCTAACGGCTATCTCACCTAACGAAGTTCACAGAAGTTAACTTTTTCCGAAATGATCAGTGAGAAATACGCCACGCAATAATATTTCTCTACGCGAGCTTATGACATTATAGCAGTATCAGTTTCAATGAAACTGCAATGCAAAAAGAACGGGAGACGTTAATGCAGGAGCTGGTACTGTGATTCACACCGTACTTCACGTGTTTCATATTGCGGGCCTTAAATATTCAAATAATGTTTCCATAGAAAAAAGACTGTGTAATTTTCCCGTGATAAGTCGTGTTGTCACTTTAGTGCATCTGGCGTCATTTCATGCGTAAGTAGACGTATGTGTGCCAAGCAGTCATACAGTTTAATTAGCGGCACATGTACAGACATCTAAAACACTTCACTTGACGTCGAGAGCAGAACACAACAACAAACCTAATGAACACAAAACGTTGCGTAGAGTTGTTTGTGTTAAGAGACAGTTAACATTTCGCGAAAGTACTACAGAAATTTATTTGTGACTTACGAAGAACGTATCTTTTAGGATAGTGGTAGTATGGCAGCCGAGGACCGTGGGAGTGCCTTTGCTAACAGCGTGAAATGACCTGTAGCGCCTCTCCTGCGCTCCTGACTGTAGCGATTGAACATCAGACGATTGGAAAACCATGGCCTAGTCAGATGGCTCTTGATTGTAGTTGGTAAGAGCTGATTGTAGGGTTCAAAGCCGGCGCATACCCCACAGAAGTCAAGCACCCAAATTGTCAGCAATGCACTGTGTAAGCTGATGATGGCTCCATAACAATGTGAGTGGTGTTGACACCGAGTGGACTGCGTCCTCTGGATGTTCAGCTACTTGGAGACGATTTGCAGCCATTCATGGACGTGATGTTCCCAAACAAAGATGGCATAATTAAAGATAGCTATACGCCACGTCGCTGGGCTACTATTGTTTGCAACTGCCTTGAAGAACATTCCGTACAATTTGGGAGGAAGATTTAACCACCCAATTCGGCTCACATGAAGCCCACCGAGCATGTATGGGACACGATACACAAGTCTGTTCGTGTAGAAAATGCTGCAGCGGCAACAGATTCGCATTCTGTATGGCTATAGACTCGGGGGCCTTCTAACAATTTGTTATGACCTTGCCACGTCGACTTGTCCCAGTACATCGGGCAAAAGCAGGTCCTACATCTCACATCCCACGTACAACATTCCATGACTTTCATTGTCCCTGTGTATATGATGCCCAACCAAACATTTCCTGGCGCCTCTCACCTGAAGTGTCAAAAAATCATACTTCAGCTACCTTGGGCGATGCAACACAGCAATTTCAATAAATATTGGTAAAATAATAACCTAGAACCTAAGCGCGTCAATGTAACGATCAGAACAGGCTAACCCCCTATACAAAAGCAAAGTCATTGGTTGGAAAATAACTGGCGGACTTCTGCAATTATATCGTTATACACAAAAAACGCCAGTTAAAATTAAACACAATAACACACGTTGGCGCTTAGCTGACACCATAAACAGCGGCGCTCTGCTCTGTTATATACTGGGTAAAGTAGAACACGGCACCAATAATGCCGTATAACAGCTAAAACAAGAAACGGAAAATACAATAACAATGCTTGCAAGCCAAGAAACTGTTTCAAACGTCAGTCATCTTAGCAGCTACAGTCCTGAAGACAAGCAGCTCTCGGTTATATACTCCACACTCTAAACACAGTGCCACTAGACAAACTACTATACGAAGCAAGGCGTTAAACCTTAAAAAACAGTAAACAATGCAAGAAAGAATTATAGGTTAGAAAATTAAATCAGAAGATCCAGAGAGACATTATAAAATAAGCTAAACAGTTGAAACTAAACATCACACACATCAAGTGTCTCACAACAATCACAGCAAAAGATGCAAATAACACCACTGCTACAAAACACAGAAGCTTGGCAGCTAAGCTGGTACACACACACGTAATGAAGAAGGTTATACACATATACATACACACCGGAATATCAAATACACCCACAGCTATAGATAATAAGAAAAATGACAATTACACCTCGCAACATTAAAATAAAGTACATAAGTGTATGTACCTCCTCGGATCATGAAAAAGTTTGTGCCGTGAAATTCTCTAAAAGTCGAGCATATATATGTGCGGAAGACATTAAGAAAGCAGTAAAAACCAAAATATCTTGAGTTATGTTTGTAATTTACTTCAGTCTAGTTGCAGAGATGTTTACCTTCTTGACAAACATGTTTAAAGAAGAAACAAATTGGATGACCGAAAACGCTTTGAAATAAAGTGAAATGCATATAGTCTAATTAACACTTTTAAGAAGACGAAATTCAACATAAATAACTTGTAAACAGACTTAAGGTAGTGTTTGGTGAGGCAATAGCTCTTGGAATTGTTATTTTGAGTATTTCAACGATCCATACTTAAGCTTTCATTATGAATTTATACTAAACAAGTTTCGAACATAACATGTAAAACTGTTACATGCGCACTATTAGCTTGATTTTACATATTACATCTTTATGTAAATTTAAGAACATCAGGAGTGATGTGCATAATGGTTTGAAACTTCAGGTTCCCTATGAATGACAGATATAATACTCCACTTGGAACTTGGGGTAATGAAAGATGGTGATGCTGCTTCTGATTTGGCAGCCTACAATCTAAATGTAATCACTGACTGATCTGCACATGTAAATCACAGAGCAAATGGTATGAAACTATCTTGTGTTAAAGAGTTAACCATCAATGACTACAGGCCATGTTTGTTGAATTCTGAAATTGAAAATACTGTAAATGATGTTCTCCGATCCAAGTGCCACATAGTCTCTGTGGTGAAATAACAAGAGCTAGGTTTACCAGCTCCTAGTGATAATCGTTTTATACCTTCAGACAATGTGAGTACATTACCTTGTTGTTGCTACTAAGGCATATCAATGAAATTTCTGATGATTATTACAGATTTTGTTATGTGTCTAAGAAAATAGCTAATCATCAGTGATTACAGGTTGTGGAAGTAGAATGCTGTTGTTAAAGCAACTGTACACTCTGTTATTCAGTCCCAGATCACAAATGATCTATATCTTCACTACCACTCCATAAATTATGACTAATTTTATTGTGTATGTGTGAAAACTAAAAATATGTTATTTAACTGATTTTATCGTACTTATGGAACTACAATGACGTTTAATTTGGTTTGTAGCTAATATTAGTGTGTATGTGGAGGTGCTTGCAGCAGGCCATAGTCAATGCTTCCTGTCAATGTACAGAATACGAACGAGATGTGTTATTACAACTTAAAGTAGCATTGGTTCTACTACGCATTTCATATCAACTCACGTTATGTGTGGTAATATTAGTTCGTTGTAAGCTTGCTATATTTTACACTACCATTTCTGCCATTATGCATGATACTTTTCACTGATTTAAATTGTGTGTAGTCTACCAATTGTGTGTCTGACTTTCCACTATAATGGAAATAACACTGACTTTTTAGTGACGTTTAGGATGTAATATCTTTTATAATAAAATTTATATCCATAGTATTTAGTTTTTTCCCCAATCTCATCTGGGATGCTACTGATTTTGACGAGATTCTGCTTTTATTGTTGACTGCATTCTAATGAACATGAAATCTGAAATTACTGATGAATTGAGAGAGATGATGTTTAGTGGAACAGCTGTACAATATTTGGCATACACTTATTTGGCCAAGTATAGAAACAAGAGACATAAATTTAACGATATGCCAGTAAGGTGTATCACTCTTTGAGTGAAGTACAAAAAAGAGCCAAGGATGGAAAGTTCCACAGTGTTATTGTATGTGTGTGTGTCTGTCTGCGTGCGTGTGTGCGTGCATGCGTGTGTGTGTGTGTGTGTGTGTGTGAGTGTGTATGTGTGTGTGTGTGTGATGTGTGTGTGTGTGTGTATTCTTCAGCTTAAATATTATTTTACACACACATCGTTTGAAATCTTTTGATCATAGAGTTCGAAAAATTCTCATTCCCTACGTACTTCTGAACATGACCCCAATTTACGCAATTTAGGTTATGGGTGCATATCTTCGTAACTAATGGGATAATTTGGAACATGGCGCTAAATTTTCGTCTTTTCTGTCATATAGTTGCCACATACTAATTTCCTGTTTTTGTCTATATTTTCGAATCTCCTGCCAACGTGACGTGATCAGAAAGATGGCGTAGTTTAACACAGTACCATCATGACGACATGGGTAAGTAAGGCATGGCTTGCGATGTAATGACTGTGGCACAGACTTGAACAAATGCTTTCACAAATGTGAACGAAGTGTATCATGTTCACCATAGCCATTCTCCTATCTTCATATTCTCAATCTTAGTTTACAAAAGGCGGTGACAAAGGGGGCCTATAAATCTGTCTAAATTCGTACTTAAATAATCGTGAAACCATACAATATTATTAGAAATGATTCACAACATGCGACAAGATACCGCGTTAAGTACACATTTCTCATTGATACACGTCGCTGTGTGCACATCTAGTGGCACAGGCAACGGGTGTATGGTGTTTTGTTCCTTTTTCATAAACGCACCAAGAACTCCATGACATCTTGCTCAAATGCATCATGTATGTATGCTCTCAAATTTCATAGAACGAAGTCTAACACTATGAGGTAACCCCTTCTGCATGACTTTATGTCACTACCTGCTTCAATAAATGTAGGCTACCAGACTCTAATAATAACTGACGAACGTTTCTCCCTTTCGCACTGTGTTCCAAAGTTTCAAAGCGCTTGGACATTGGACTTCAAGTTAAGGCAAGCTACACAATGAGACTTCTCCTGTGACATCCACATTCTTCTTCAAATTTGCAGCAACTGGAAAATAAAGGAATACAATATTGAGTTGTGACCAGCTGAAAATCAGTTGTACTGTCCACTAGAGTTACAGACATTACCGTTTAAAGGTATAAAGATAATCTGCGGACACATTGTATTTCTCAGCGTTTACTACTAAACTAATTTTACTAGCAACTCCTACTGACTATGATAACAGCTCAGAGGCAAAGGTACGAGGAGCGAAAGCTAGGTACTTCGTGAGTGGCGCTACACTACAGTGGCATGATGTGGATATTAGTCGACTCCGGATCTCGTACACGCCGACATATGCAGCGCTCGCAGCGCCTCCTTACAGCGCCTAGTGACATATACGTAGCCTAGTACCATCAGCACCACCTAGAGGATGGTGCTTTACTGCTGTTTCGTCACATGCTCCATGTGAACACGCATGGTCGAACAGGGCCGTTTGCTTGTAAGTTAATTAGTTTCTCTAACTATTCTACTCTTTTGTGTTTTAAAGAGACTCTGGAGTGTTTATTTTTTGAAGCAGTTGAGCGTTAATATCTAGGTCTGTTAACAGTTGTTTTGGATCTGGCTGGGACTGTAATTGCGACACTCACAAAAAAATTGTTCTAAGCACTATGGGACTTAACTTCTGAGGTCATCAGTCCCCTAGATCTTACAACTACTTAAACCGAACTAACCTAAGGACATTACACACATCCATGTCCGAGACAGGACTCGAACCTGCGACCGTAGCGGTCGCGCGGTTCCAGACTGTAGCGCCAAAACCTCTCGGCGACACTCACAGTTTCAAGTTTCCGATCGATGAAGATACTTTCACTAAATGGATATCCGGCACGAAGAAGGATAATTTCTGTAGCAAGTTGTTCTCTTCTGAAGGTCTGATTGACGTAGGCATGACACTGAGTTTAGTTGACAATAAAAGTTTCACATTTGGAAATTCACCATATTGTCATTTTGTTGGTAGATTTACCAGTTGCACTTTATGGAAAATGATATAGGAAACTCATGTAGAAGGCTGTAAAACTAACATCAGCTTCAAGCAAGCTATATCTCAGAAAACTGCTGTATCATGAAGAATTTCTGTCCTTCATTACACTGTAGAGCAACCTTAATTATGAGATATTTTGTAGCAAGTGAATTAATTCCTGTTTGTGTATTGCCTTAATAACTTCCTCAAAACGATAAATGACAAAGCGCAGAGATTTATAGCCAAGGGCAGACATAGGACTTTTTGAAAGAACCGCACATAATTTTAGGAACCAGAATTGTTTTGTGGAGGTTAAGAAATTGAAGTGCGCATTTAGCACAATGCGGACCGCATCTTGTCACTGTGATACGGAAAAATTAAAATTACCAAATAAGCAGCAACCAGTCGCAAGATCATGTTTTCTTTATTTAATTTTGCAAATCGATTTCAACTGATTAACAGTCATTATCAGTGCTTTCAACGTGTATGTTCCCTGAGTAACCACACTGTCTATGTTTGGCATCTGTGTTATTACTCAGGGAACATACACGTTGAAAGCACTGATAATGACTGTTAATCAGTTGAAATCGATTTGCAAAATTAAATAAAGAAAACGTGATCTTGCGACTGGTTGCTGCTTATTTGGTAATTTTATTGTTTACGACCGCTGCACAACTTGGGAACCATATGGAGTCACCCATTCAGACGGAAAAAATTGTTACTTTGGTTTCTTTTCTCTTTTTCGTAAGCAAGGGGGTTTGCTAACTTGGGGGTGGAGGGGCTATATTTTTGTGTAGCTTATTAAATTGAAGTTGATTCACTGTGTTTGAAAAATGCTGGATTGTGTCATATTGCTGTTGACCTGCGTAGTTTTCCAGAAGAGCAAGAAGCTTACTGTTATCAGCGTTTATCGTTCCCGTTTATTGTTCTTATTGGTACGTATTTGCTTCTCAGGTTCTAAAAAAGACAGTTTTGTACTGCCATGTCATGGTGCATTCTTTGTTTATTGTGTCATTATCTCAGCTGGTCGTTACACATCGTTCATTTCTGATGTAAGAATTGGTATATAAGTTATGTCTTTGTTTCTGATGCATACTGATTTGTAAGATAATTAAACTGTCCAACTACGTCACTGTCTAACATTTCCTATAACTTTCCTACGTTGTTTCTGTGCTGATGTTGTATGTTGTAGTGTCCTAACTGAAAATTCAGTTTTACTGTTCTCGCTTCTGTCTGTAGGAGGCTGTGAGTGTCTAAGTTTTGGTGCTTTGCTTGTTAGAATTTCGAGCTGACCTACCGACGCTATTGATTCAGTTTTTCTCTAATACTAGGGAACATACTCGCAGGTCTCCTACTTTTATAGCCTTTAACTTGTATATGATAGTAATGTGGAAACACTTGCCTCTTTAGCGTTTAATTATTGGCCAGCTTGCTGCTTTAAAAAAAAACTGAACGTACAGCAAAAATGATTCTCGTTGTTCGCATACATCTTCAGAGCGCGACCATTATTTACGTAGTTTAGGTGAAAGCTGCATTCTTTCGTACTAATGGGATGATCTTATCTGTTATTTGTGTAAATCTACAAGTTGTCTCATGAGAATTATATGATCTCACACATGCACACAGTTTTCGGAATAATGTCAAGCGTTAATAGTGTTGTATGTAGAATAACTGTTTTGATATGAGTTCAAAACTGATAGTATCCTTTCGTATTCAGTCAGTACATAACTTAAGGCGAGACATATTAGAAGTTGGATGGTCGGGATATGTGTCATAGCTATTGGCCCAAGACAAATTTCCTGTGTACAATTTTCTCGCTATGTTGTGGTTTTTCACCTGTTTTGTATTATTCTGCCTTCTTTGTATGTTTTGTCTCTTCTGTGTGCCTTTTGATCTGACGTGGGAATTCACTTAAATGTTGTTTCTCAGAACGAAAATTATCTTTATTCTACATATCACACTTAATTAATAATATAATTAATATTCGGTATTCACATTTAAGACATATTAGTGCGACAGATCAGACTAGGGAATGATGTAAAGTTGAATCTGCGTTAGTAGTTTTTATTCCTTTCCATTAATCAGATATTAAAAACCGTTTACTGGCAGTGAAGATGTCTGTGAAAATAATAATAACTAACAAGATAATTTACGCTTGGGATTCTACTTTCCTTGTCGAGCTCGATTCCTCTTGCAGTTTAAAAAGGCATTATACTGATAGAGTGCGTGGACTCATTTCTTTTTTACATTTAAGCTGTTCATGGATTTCATAATGTTTGTGGATTGCTTCATTGCTTTCATGATGTTAACGAGTATGGTTTATTGGAATTTGGGGCCGTTTCACTTAAAGGTTTAAGAGGTCTTTTCCCTTTGTTATCAGCATAGTCGTGTACTCATTCGAAGCATACAGTCGAACTGCCACCGTGGTCTGCTTGCCCACGACCTTTTCTTTTTTCTTTTTTTTTACACAGAAAATATTATTCACAGTATCACGATGATACATCGAAATCGGTAGTTAGTGCAATTCGGTCCCACGACACTCAAAATTTTAAACCTGATAAGCCTTTGCAATGTTTCAGTGAAGAGCTTTGAAATACTAATGTCATTAATAAGCCATCAATTTAAGAAGTATGTTCCACATAACAAACCCCAAATACGTTTGCGGCACTAACTACGAAGTACAGCTGTTGCAGAAAGACTTATCGTTTTCACACATAACAGTCCCCTTAATGACTTTTAATACACGTTAAATTAGCCATCATCAAACAAAGCTGAAGCAGTAAATTTAGGATTCAGAAAAGCTTTCCACTTATTGAGAAGCCCTTGGTAATGTAAGTATGTACTTTTCACTATGGCTTTAGTTTTTTTCTTTAAGGCCGAAATTGTAAATTCCAAGGCGAATTTTGATATCTAACATCTTTTGGAACACGTTTCAACACTAGAAAATTTCAGAACTTGAAAGAAACAGTATTTTTTGCTTGAATTCACTCAGCCGATCAATATAATGAACAATATATCCGGTATTGCTAATCTTTACATTTTTTAAGACGTTTCTGTCTTATACGCATGAGAAACCGCTAACTGTTTGGCAATTTCACTTTGCGCTAGACAAATACTGAAATTGATGCAGCATTAAAATTTAATTTCCAGATTTTCTTATATTTTAGACTAGAATGGGCACGTCTCGATAAACGTAGAATGAACTATTCTGCAATTTTCATTTGTTCATCGTCAACAGTGAGAACAGCATTTAATACCAGAGAAAGATATTTCCCACGAACTTCACTCTGACATGATGAGCACAGTCTCTAACCAATATCATTCAGTAATTGCAGTGCTTTTATAATTTAGGTCTTCTCGATTTACCGAGAGCACTAAAGCCTCCTTTTTGCAATGTATAGCTTGTTTTTGCAAAAGAATTGCAGCAATGCTTTTACTGAATTAAAACTGAAAAATAAGCAGGGCATCAAGACAGAAGTAATCGTCGAATGTGTTTCAAAACCACAAGGAAGCACAATTTGTTAATCAGATTTAGATTTTTCAGTGACTTGACGCCGTTTTTACCATTATCATCTAAGACCCAGTGATTCTCTCAACTGTCCAGGCAAATAGTTATTTAACTTCGGAGGTGAAGTACTGTATCAGGATCATCAGTCCACCACAAAATAACACTAACAAGAAACCACTGTGTTACACTTCGGAGGTACCTTATGTTCCTATAGCATGTTTGTCAACATATTCGTTACAATGCGTCCTCAGTATCAAAGGCGACTGATTTCTTTGTTAGAATAGTTGCAAATGGAGATGAAGTCACCACTCACCAAAAGATTAATGTTTAACTGTAATTCTTCAGTTTGTACACACTTCCACAAACAGTCTCTTCCAGACAATTTGTGGAGAATTTTAGTTTTAAGTAGCAGCATGATGGTTTGGGTGGTAACTATGGGGAGCTGCCACCATCAACTGAAACGCTGTTTACTAGTGTCAGGGTGTGTTTGGAAGCAAGGGAATCGGGATTTGCCTAGTAGTAGAAGACATATATTTGCCTAGTCATTTATAGGTTGTGATAACTTGTTCTCCTATTTAATTCCTTTCAGTCCTGAATTTGTTCGACTAATATGCAACGATCTCAAGTTAAAAGCATACTGCGTGCTGTGGAAGTAACAATACAGTATCACTTTTGAGCAATGCCATTGTCGACATTAATACTAAAGTTACGTACAGCTCATCGAAAAGTTAATACTGCAAACAACAAGAACACTCTTTGGAAGAGGAAAAATACACATAATGTAACAAAAAATAATTGGGGAAAATGGTTTCTCTGAACATTGTTCTCAAATGGCTCTGAGAACTATGGGACTTAACTTCTGAGCTCATCAGTCTCCTAGAACTTAGAACTACTTAAACCTAACTAACCTAAGGACATCACATACATCCATGCCTGAGGCAGGAGTCGAACCTGCGACCGTTGAAGTCGCGCGGTTCCAGACTGCTAGCGTCTAGAAACGCTAGGCCACCCCGGGCGGCCACTGTTTTCAGTAGAGACTAATGTCATTCAATTGTTTCATGTCGTGACCATTTCACTCTGGCAGTACACAGTAGCGGTTCTCGTTTCTATTATTTCCTAATTTTATTACAACATAAATTGAAACATTGTCTGTGTTATACAATTTGTAGATGTCATGTTACGCGTTTCGAAGGCTTACGGCCTCATATTTAGTTAAGTGGATTACACAATATTATTGTATAGTGGATGTGTCCAGTCGTCTGTTTTGAGTTTGGTGTAATGTCAATTTTTTAAGATTATATGGCACAAGGATGACAAATGCTGAACAATAACACAGACTTTTACGATATGCTAAAGAAGAAGGAAAATTAAGGTTGGTGGAACTTATTCATTTTCCACTTTAGATGGCACATAAGTACGAGCAAATAACGCAAATAAGACAAATAGTCCATACACTTTATAGAGGTTCACACACTGTGCCTTGTTAATAAAAGAGTATTCATTACTATCTAACACTGAAGTGAGAAAAGTCGTAGAATATCTCGCAATATCGTGCCTGACCTACATTTTCCCGGCGTAGTACAGCAGCTCGACGTGACATGGACGCAACAAGTCTTTGGACGTCTACTGCATAGATACTGAGCGAGGCTGCCTCGAGGAGCCAACTTGATTAACTAATTACATAGGCTTTCAGCTCCACTATCACCTTTTTATGCACCATTTTGTGCTTGACTACCATGTAATTATTGCGCTCTTTATACCCTGCTATCCCATGGATATTTCTAAGTCCCATAACCTTAACGAACAATGTTTTCTAAATGGAAAAAAAACTATCTCCGTTCCCTGACAAATAAATAAGAAATTGCCAAACTGTTATCCTATCGATCATTGGGACGTAGATAATTTTAGAAATCTAGCCAAGAAATCGATAACTGTGATAGTTATTATTTGCTATCATGCAAATTAATTACAATAAATCAGGAAGACATAACTCCATTGTTTTGTCATAATTCTTCTTATAACATCGCCACATTGAAAAGGATTTTCAATAAATAATTTACATAATTTCATGTTTGGCTATTACCAGATTTGACAGTTAAAATAACCTCGAGCCCAAATTACCGGGGGTAACGTTATAATTAGTCTGAACATTTGAGGACATGTAATGTAAAAGAGGTTACATTAACTCTAATATAAGTAGACGATGGAACACACGTTATGACTTTTTTTCGGAAGTTATATAATGTCATTAAATATGGTTAAAGTTTTTTATTTAACATTGCGCTAATAATTTTTATTTTTGGAAGAATAATTCACAAAATAAAACTAATCTGGACAGTTTTGATAAAATGTTCGTTACGGCAATAGATAGTACGTTCGGCATTACGACAGAATTGAGGCAATTTGTGTGACTGAAATACTGTTCTACAAAAAAGTGGTTCAAATGGCTCTGAGCAGTATGGGACTTAACATCTGAGGCCATCAGTCCCCTAGAACTTAGAACTACTTAAAACTGACTAACCTAAGGACATCACACACATTCATGCCCGCGGCAGGATTCGAACCTGCAATTGTAGCTGTCGCGCGGTTCCAAAGTGAAGCGCATACAACCGCTCGGCCACTTCGGCCGGCTAGTGTTCTACATTTAGTGATAAACAGGCGATGGTATACAACTTTGTATGCATAAATATTTCAGTAGTGGACCTTACATTAACATAGAGAAAAGTTGTGATTTTTAACTCAGCTTAATTATAACTATGTTATCGTACGTCAAATAGATTACATGGTATGGCAGGCTATTACGTAAGTTGCTGTATGTTTTGACTGTTAAAGTATTGTTTGCTTATGAGTCAATGAAGAAATAAGAGCGACAGATACAGACAGAATGTCTGAACAGGCTAACTGAGCCTGTTCATTAAGTAGATTATGTGGTGATAAGCTTTAGTGTACGTATTTTTCCATATTCATGAGGTAACCGTATTCGGCACCGTATTATGACAGGACGAGTCTACTCCCATCTGGTTTTATTTGTTTCTCTTTGTGTAAGCATTAATACAACTGTTAAGAACAAAGATTTATGATCACTGACAGGATAAAGTGTCACTCACCTCGACAATTTCGTGGGATGACCACCAAATGCCACATGTACTCGGAGCGTATACACCGTTAGAGACTATAATTTCACGGTTACTTGAGTATTGCTCACGAGTGTGGGATCCGTAGCAGGTTTGGTTCACAGAGGAGTTAGAGAAGATCCAAAGAAGAGCGGCATGTATCTTCACAGGGTTATTTGGTAAGCGTGATAGCGTTACGGAGTTGTTTAGCAAACTCAAGCGGCAGACTCTTCAAGAGAGGCGCTCTGCATCGCGGTGTAGCTTGCTCACCAGATTTCGAGAGGGTGCGTTTCTGGATGTACCGAATATATTGTTTCCCCCTACTTATACCTCCCGTGGAGATCACGAATGTGAAATTAGAGAGATTCGAGTGCGCACGGAGGCTTTCCGGCAGTCGTTCTTCCCGCGAACCATACGCGAATGTAACAGGAAAGGAAGGTAATGACAGTGGCACGTAAAGTGCCCACCGACACACACCGTTGGGTGGCTTGCGGAGTATAAATGTAGATGTAGATGTAGACAGTTGAAAACATTTGATGCCGAAAATACTCATTACATCGAGCCTGCTTTGCTTTTCTTAATATAGCTGCTACATACGTTAGGTTGCGTAGATCGTGCTTTATTAATGTGTTTCCTTACATATTTTGTTTAGCTGCTAAACATTACTCGTTTAACGTACGTGCAGGAACTTATACTGAAACAGCACCGTTAGACTCGTTTTATTTCTAAATTTCTTAATTATATCATTGTGTTTCTCATAAGAACTCACTGCATTGCTCAGAATTATGTTGGAACGCCTGCTGCACCACGCGCTGAATCTACGTTCTTCACTCTTCGCTTGTCATACGAAAAGTAACAACATGCTCTCAAATATTTTCCAAAATCCTTGTTAAGTCTAACTTCAGCTTGCGCCAGTGACCGTCAAAATCTCCAATAATTTAACCTGTCTGATAATAAGCAAGTCTTAACGCCACACGAGCACAGCTGTATGTCTGTGCCTTCAGTCGACAGCTCTTGCATTGCTTGATTGCACTATTTTTGGATGTCGGGTTTTGGAGTCTCTGTTAACTTCCCCTTTATGTTTCTGACCTCTTTTCGGTAACCATAGAGGGGTAATGTTTCTTTGGTATCCTGTGCGCTAAAGATAGAGTACTCTTACGTTTTTCAAAGGAAATGACACGTCTTGGTCTCTGCACAGAGGATAAAATTATAGAGACATTTGGGTGAGAGACGTAAAGACTTTCAGTATCAAAACTTGTCCAATTTCACATTAATCTGACCAAGTGTCACAAGTCTGAATATTTATAGTGCCGATCGCAGCGGGATGTGCAAGATGAGAGTCGCCGAAGTTCAGAAAGGTACCGATAGTGTCCCTGAGTCATGCATATACGAATTCCGGAGACAGGTGTGCTGGGTTTTGTTATTTGAGGATTCGTGGCGCGAACATTCCATTGTATGTGGTCCGCAAATTTTCTGTTGGGTTTAAATGCTCGGAGTTAGGGATCAATAGTGCGCAATATACTCATCCTGTTCTTTTCTAACCATGCGTGTACAGCACGAACTTGTGACACACGGCATCGTCCTGCATCCGTCTGAGCGCCAGTTTCGGATGCGTCATTTTTGCCATGCACAGCATATTTTAAGCACAGCAACAAATGAACAGTTTTACAAACTTAGCCGTTCCGGAAATGATTCTACGCTTGACGCGAAAACCAACGATTGGCCCCTTCCTGGCGTCAGGTAGATCTCGCAGTTTACGCATTTAGCCAATGACTGTACTGTTTTCTGCATCCCATCTACATGATTTCTACGGCACTGCTAGTGCTGCTATATCCTGACTGTTGATGGTTACTGTACGCTGACGTCGAACCTAGGCGATGATCACATTAATATGACTGGGGCGAGTATGTAAACAGGAGGAACATATCTACAATTAGACACCTACCTACTTGTCGCACAACAGTTACGTCCAATAGTTCTTAAGGACCGGAAGAACATCAAAGACTGGGTCAAACTCTTGTGAAAGGAGGAAGAATTACCTTAATGTTTCATCGAGAGAAAAAGACTTCTTGTCCCCATTACATTTGGTTTTAGCACGTAATTATCAATTGGCTAATAGTCATCTTTCTTTCTAAAATAACTCATGATCTCCGTAGCCAATGAAACCAACAGCAAATATTCAGTTGCCAGAGCGTTGAGTTCTCTAAAACACTTCGCAGCTCCTATTAAACTCCAATGGCATCTTGAAAAATGGACAGGTCAGCTCCCCCTGTGTAATCTGCTTCCTTGTCGGGAAGCGCAACTAAAAGTGCACCAAACGGGACACGTGGATATAACTGAGTGACGACAGTGAGTGGATGCGGCAATTACCGTGAAGATTCTGGAGTGAGTCCATGCTGGTCTCAGCTACGCAAGCGTCGCTGTGAGCGTAATGCATTATACGAGGCGTATCCGCAAAGTAAGTTGCTATTAGACGCGAAGTGGAACCACTGTGAAAATCCAATGGAGCTTGCGCATATGTGTTGGACAGTGTCTTTAGTGTGCCTGTCGATCGGTTAACGTCGTTCATTTCAGTTCAGAGCGGAAAGTGATCCCGTGTCACAGTATCTCCCGCTAGGTATATGGAGATTTTGCCTGAAGCTATGCAGCCCTTGAAGACAATTTTCAGCCGCATTCTGCAAAAGCAATGCAGACGCTCCTGCAGCGTTTTCGATGGGAAGTGTTTGATCACCGATAATACAGCACTTAATTAAGGCTCTCCGTTGTACATCTCTGCTCACACGAACCGCTGGCTACGAAGACAACATTTTGGCACAAACAACGAAAGGTAGACCAGCGTAGAGAACTGGCGGAAAGCACAAGCGGATGCTTTCTATGATTTAAATACTGGAAAGTTTCTACAACTCCCTGAAAAATGTCGAAGTCGGAGCGGCGGCTGTTTAGAGAGGTAGCTGGAAGGTGTCGGTTAATGTTGCGAAGAAAAAAAAATTTTCACTGTGGTTTTCATTTCGTGACCTATTGACCATACTTTACTAACAGCCCTAGTATATTTCCTTCTGTTAGAATGACAGGCAGCGCGAGGACCCTGTAATGAACGGAAGGGTTCACAGGAACCCAAGGACTGGTCTGTGCACTTTGTAAAACCTCATTGAAATGAAAGTGTTTTCTTTTTATAATAAACTCTGTTATCTCTTACCATTGCTGTGGAAATAACGGGAGGGCAGTGAGTTCTCTCAGCCAATACTCTCAAAACTGAAGTGTACCTATGCAGCACCGGTGGCCTACAACTGAAGCGCTTAGAGTTTATGGTCCCACAGGGCGGATGCAGTGAACAGGCGGAATACTTAAGTTCACATGAATGTTTGTTAAATCTTGAATATATGAACTACCATCAGCAGCAAGAAACTAAACAAAGGTGAGGTTCATAAGTATTCGTGTGAGGCTAGCGAGTGTTCTGAGGCCTGTTCGCGACTGCGGAAGAAACAGGCTTAATAGCACGGTTCGGACATGTCTCGTCGCTGATTGTTGACGTGTCTTTTAAAGCTCGGAGTACGAGAACCACAGACACAGCTGGAGCCACGTTTGTGTTTGATCTCACCTCCCGCGAAACTTCACCATCGGAAACTGCGCTGCGTTACAGACCGGTCGTCCACGTCCGTGCCGTCACTGCTGCTCCAGTCCATAAGGAGGCGTCTTGTTACGGTTAGAGCGGCTCCCCCCGTCGGGGGTTCGAGTCTTCCCTCGGGCATTGGCGTGTGTGTTTCATCCTTATTGTAATTTAGTTGAAGTTAGGTTAGGTAGTGTGTAAGATCAGGGTTCGATGGCGGGAGCAATTTGGTCCCATAAGATCTTACCACAAATCTCCAAATTTAACAGTTCATACTGCCCTATAGCGCCGACTGCGAACCGATTATTACGTGGGTATACTTTACCCTCTACGTATCCCTGAAATGGATTATTTGGAGAGAACAACGTTCATCATAGAGAGAAGTGGTACTACTGTAAGAAGATGCTAGCTGTTCTCACAGCGTTTGTGACAACTAAACTCTGATTAGGACGAAGTTCTTGCATCCAGTCTGATGAATAGAATCCATTTTCAGCGCAGTTGTCTTCCTTTATTGCTATTTTCATTGTCGGCAAGACCATTACTGGACCACAGTACGTTAAATTGGAAACTGATCGTTTTATGGCGCTTCACAGTTGGCATATGGCGCATGAGTATATTAGTGTTCTTTCTAATAAGAATGTTATAATCTCCCTAACCGCATTCAAATGTCTTGTAGACGTTGTCAAATAACTACCTCTTCCACGACTGGAATTATGTAGTCCTCTGCTTCTAGCTAGGCCCATTCACAAGCAAACGTCGCATTCAATAGTGATATTGATCTGTGGACGGACTCCACAACAGTTCTCTGTCGGCTGCAACGTAGACCTGGTGCCTGGAAAATTACATCACAACAGAGTCTCTGAATCTCAGGAACTATTTTCTGTTCCCAACTAGTGACATGTCAGATCACAAGACAACACGCTTCATCACCTACCACGTGATATTAATCAACCTTATTGGAGCTGACCCTTCATGGTCTATAATATAAGCTTTGTACTGAAGGACTTACCCTTCACTTACTGTATAAGAGGCAGTGGATAGAAGATTTGTGGAACTATCCTAGGTTCCATTTGTTAACCTGACGATGAATTAATGTGTGATTATTACTCGTTCTAGAAAGCTTACAGGATTGGGGTATATATACTGAGGTTTGTTAATAATGTCTGTTTGCAACAGAGAGACAGGACAACTGAGGCACGCTCCACACAGTAACGCTATCAAAAGGGCCTTTGGCACTGTTGAACAGAGTGAATATATTAATGAGATCGCACTATTAATCCCCAATTCCTGTGTTCCCCTTAATAGCACATTGAAGCTTTTGCATACATTTGTTGATGCAGACGATAATTTAGGAGTAGGGTACTGATTAATAAATTGTTATGCCAAACACCTTAAGCCCCTGGAGGTCTAGAGCATGTGAGGTATAAACAAGTTACTTCTTGGTGCGTACCATGAACGCTTTATACTTGAGGCCGTCGGCAAAAGCTTTCACAGGTAGCAGCTTGTACAACAGCTGCGTCAGTCCCTTTGGACGAAGCACCTACATTAGCTGCGGCGATATAGTAAACGGATATCGGAAGGAGCAGGGCAGCCAATGGTCGGCGATCATGAGCTGTACAAGAGAGAAAATTTGCGTCCCTCGCGATGAAGATTAGGTCTCATAGTTTAGCTGTTGTCTTTTAGTGATAAAGATGAGCGTGTGGTGATAGTTGCAGCTGACAGAGGCAGTTATGTAGGATACAAATTGTACGAGAAGACCGAGGCCGCAATACATCCAGCAAATAACTAAGGATGTGGGGTGCAAGTGCTATTATGAAATAAGGTCGTTTTCACAAGAGAGAAAATCTTAGAGGGATCATGAATTCAGTTAGATGTCTTATGACTGAAAATAAAGTTTCATTGGCCATTACGTATACCATGAAACGAAAGAGCTGTGCATCTCCACCACATGTACTGTTTCGAGCTTCCCCAGTTTTTCCGGTGTCCAAATATGCACCTTGATCTGTTTCTTTCAACTAAGTGGGCAGTTCTCTGAAGATGTTTAGCAGATTTTAAGATCTAAGCCCTTACTGATGTACGAAAGAGGGGTGGGGTTGGGGGGGGGGGGGTAGTTTTGATACCGCTCCTTCCTTCCTTTTGAATTGCCAACGAAAACATTTTTCGCCCAATCACTTACTTTAATTCACTCCATCAGGAGGAGCAGCCTGTCTCCGTTTCTTGTAATTGGTCTGCGATTATCCCTACACGTCGCATGTTTTCGGCTTATGTGTAATCCAACGTACATATAGAGAGAAATTGATGCACACAGTGTCCCTCTTACCTGGCTGTTACCGAACGGGTATGCAGATGGTATCTCGGAGTTTGACCGCTTACAGATGTTAGGAAACGACAGCTATTCAACCGTCAAGGTGTTTCTTTCAAAGTTCCCACTCCACCACTCCGTGCGAAACACAATTGTGCACCGTGGTGTCCCACCGTGGCCAATAAAGCTCGCTCAGAGCTTACATTAGCTGAGGGCTGATGTCGGTCGAAAGCTTCCTGATGTCCTCGCCATTTGTCACGATGCAGGAGCTATGTGGGTCTTCTGAGGTACCATAGACATGGAGAATGTTTCTCAGTAAACTATCAGAGAAACTGATAAAACCCTTGTTGTGTGAACTGATACATTACCCTTTGAGAAGCAAATTTTACGGAAGACAAGAATCAAAGACATGAAACGTCTGCCGCGCCAAGGAAGTGAAAAAAGGGAATAAGATACTAAACTCGTTAAATCTAAACTTAAGTACAATGCAAGTGATTTCGTTGAGACGCAGATGGGATAAGTTTCCCGAAAACGAATAATTTCCAGGATGTAGAACTGTAAAACAACCATTACCCTTACTGCTACATTTCCTGACTTACTGCACTAAAAATATTAATATATAGGAGAAACAAAAGCCATACACAACGAAGCTTCCAACTTTACCTAGCAATCAGAAGAATTTAACAAAGAGAAGGGTAGAAAAAACAGGGTGTAACACGAATGTACGACACAAATCGCAGGACAAATTCTTCACACATAGACGAAGAAATTATGTTTTAGAAATGTGAATCTAAAAACGCTTTGTTCCCATGTTACAGCATATTTTATCCAACTCATTAATCATGGCAACACACAAACAGAATGCACCAAAATTCAAAAAGCAACTCTTTCTCACCGAAGATGCTCGCTACGCCCTCTGTGACCACTGATACATGCATCAGCCCGGCGTTGTAGTGAATTTCGCATGCTGATGTACCCTTAGAGTACTGCGTATGGTTTTGCTACCTTCCGCAATACGGGCAAGGAGATCCTGATGGCCTTATCATGGGGTTCCGTACACAAGAGCTTTCAAACGCCCCTAAAAGTAAGACTCCAGTGGATTTAGGTCAGGAGAGCGTGGAGTCCACGCGCTCCATCTCTACCTAACCAACTGTCACGGAATGGTATTGCCTGGGTTCCACACTCTCCGAAACTAAACCCGCTGGACTTTTGTTTTTGGGGGCATCTGAAGGCTGTGGTGTACGAAACCCCATGATAGAGCGTTCAGAATCTCCTTGCCCGTATTGTGGAAGGTTGTGAAACCACACGCAGTACTCCAGGGGTACATTAGCGCATGAAAAATTCACTTCGACGACGGGCTAATGCATGTATCAATGCTCACAGAGGACGTATTGAACACCTTCTGTGAGAAAGAGATGCATTTTGAATGCTGGTGCATTCTGCTTGTCTGTGTTTGCCATGATTAATGAGTTGGACAAATTTAATTGTAACATAGAAACATTAGTTTCAGACCCATGTTCATAAAACATAATTTTTTCGTGTATAAGTAACGAATGTGTCCAGCAATTTGCTCCGTAAATTTTTGTTACACTCAGTACACGTACGAGCAGTACGTGTAAGTAGTATTTCGCCACATGGTGGCTGCTTTTGAATTTCTTCGCCGGCCTCTGTGGCCGACCAGTTCTCGGCGCTTCAGTAAGGAACCGCGCGACTGCTGCGGTCCCAGGTTCGAATCCTGTCTCGGGCAGGATATTCCGTAGTGCTTAGAGTCATTGGAAGCATTTGAGAATTGCTTCCTCAGATAAACTGTTGCAACCACAAACTCCAAGTCTTGATGTTTCAGTGTTTAAGGAGCTACAACCAATCTTTGTACGCGAAAAATAAAGAAAATACTGAAAACACTGAAGTGATTGCGTGAATTCAACACAGTTTATAAATTATCGTCTGTTTTCTGTATGGAATTGTATACTTATCACTAGATGCCTTAAAGTTTCTTAAGGAAACGTTATCCATGGAGTATTGTGTATTGTTTCGTAGCCTTCCATAATAAGGGCTCGAACACTTGATAACGCACAAGAAACGCATTATTTACTTCCAATAAATGTTCCGACACACATTTCAAAGTTGACTGTATACGAGGGGTTGTGCTAGAAGGCAGATTGGACAGACTGAGTGTCTCATAACCTATAGCTTTTATTGATAAGCACATAAACATGCAAAAACATTCACCATAACAACTTTTGCTCTAGAAATTATCACCACAAGGCGAGGATAAATCATTTTCAAACGGCTGCCTTCAGTCGAAAAGAAGCTACTCAAAATTTAAGATACCATATCATACGCTATCAAATAGGATGACGACAGCTGTGTCGGTATCCTGTTCGTTACCACAGATTATTACAAATAACACCACGAACAATAGCTCTTCCTAAGAATTTAAGTCATTGCAGCCGTTAGAGAGTGATGTCAAAGACTGCTTGTATATTTCGTTCAACGTATGACTTGACAGAACGTTCTGCTTAGCAAAATAACTTTAAAGCAAGCCGTATTGTGGGTGAAGCGCGTCTCTCGTACACAACATAGCAGACAATAAAGATTTTTATATGAATTAAAATCAGTGATGATGTTAGAGATTGATGTGAAAACTGCTTGTATATATCGTTTGGCGTGTACATCATAGAACGTTCTGCTTAGCAAAATAACTCTAGAGTAAACAGAAACAGGATCAACCGCGTTCCTCATATACAACATGGTAGACAGTATGATGTGCTGTCCATCAAACGGTAGCTTATGACTAGTGATCAAAAAACACTCTTCTTAGCTACTAAGAGATCGATTCATTTCTAGAATTTGACAAGTGGGAAATGCATGTAGAATGGTAGATTCAATTAATATGAAGACAGGATATAACAGCCAACCTTGAAATGAATCGAGAGAGGGACTTTACATTCAACGAAGCCGCACAGAATCTTCTTTTTAACTGCTATAATAGTATAATTCTTAGCAGGGAAAGCAGTTTCAATATCTTTGTGGTTCTGCCGTTAGAATACAGAGTATTTAGAGTAACGTGAATGTCAGAAAGTAACTGTTTGAATCATTTTTACGGTTACTATACTTTTGTGTTGCCTTTGTGGCCAGAGCAGTCGAAAAATCGTCACAGCTAGCGTTCCAAATACATTCGCCACACGGATATACATGTCGCTCAGCGGACACTCCAGGTGTTAAGGGCTGGACAACTAGGCGCTCCCCTCAAGTGGAGGGTTTACGTGCTAACGTAGCAGCAGCGTTTGTAGTTCAAAGAATCTGTGTTACACTCCCCACATTATACGGAGTCCTTAGCTGATTGTGTCTGTGGTGAATAGTCAAGCATATAATTAAAAAAGACAGTGTGAATCAACGAGTTCAGCCACAATTTAACGAACATCTGGCCATGTTACACGAGGTTAATGGTAAATGGAAATGGCGTGTGGCTAGCGCCTCCCGTCGGGTAGACCGTTCGCCTGGTGCTATTCTTCCGAGTTGATACCTGTTCGGCGACTTGGGGGTAGATGGGGATGAAATGATGATGATAATGACAACTTAACAACCAGTCCCTGAGAGGAGAAAATCTCCGACCCAGCCGGGAATCGAATCCCGGCCGTTAGGCATAATATTGCGTCGCACTGACCATACAGCTACCAAGGCGGACAGGTTAATGGTTAATCCGTTTTAAGAAATATGGTTTTGCGTTCTTATTTGTATCGATTATTACAGCGCCCTTATTGAATTATATGTAGGTGCATGAAATATTAAGTTATTGTAACCTCATTTAGCTTATCGATTTTTAACCTAATAGAAGGTCTCATTTTGGTCTAGACGTTGTGGTAAGATGACTGACAAGGTGGCAAGGAGCCAATAACGGTAAAATAAGCATCTTCAGTCTTACTATGTATGAGAAAGGATGGGAGGGAGATTGGGTTTAACGTCCCGTCGTCATCGAAGTTATCAGGGAGGGAGCACAAGGTCCGAACAAGTCAGTGATGGAGAAGGAAATCGGCCATGCCCTTTCAAAGCAACAATCCCAAGATTTACCTAGAGGCAATTTGAGGAAAGCACGAAAACCTAAATGAACGTGGCCGGACCCTGGTTTGAACCGCCGTCCTCCCAAATGCGATTCTAGTGCTATAACCACAGCGCCACCTCTAGCTGTACACCGTGTATGAGACACTACACTATTTAACTGTAGTTTGTGTCGTGTTCCTTAATTAATAGCACGTAGAGAAAGGACGGCCGCGTAGAACATTGGTACAGTTATACTGTTACGTTACGCAAATATTCATCTTTCAAAGTATGTGCAGGGCTCAAGCGACACTGTGTGGCATTTCCTACAGTCAAACAAGTTTTCTGATGGGGGCTGAAGCTAAATTGTCATGTAGTACATTGAACTATACATTTTAGGAATTATTTTCTTCGTACCTTTGAACTATCTTGTTTGACCTGGCGTGCTTCGCTGTCAACTAACATTAGTTTCATAGTGGATCTTACTAGTACTCTTCCACCATACCTAAAGTGACTTTTCTGGATTTTCTTATCGCACATGTTCTTTCTTCGGTCTATGGATTAAAGTCAAAAAATTTCAAAAGGAATAGTCAAAGGAATATGTTGTTTTCATAAATATGTGAAATAACGCTGCGTTCGTTGACAAATTAGTTATGCAATGCAAGCATTTAATAATCCCACGTAGAGTACTTACTGAAAATAACAACAATTAATGCGTGGTATTGCTTACATACAAATGAGAAGCTTAGGTACACACTGTAAATTACTGTACATTATTGATGTGTCGAGGAACTACTGTTGGGCAATACTTTTAGATATTGGGATGGTAAGTGCGGAATAATTGACTTTTGTTGGTGCGTCATGCTGCGATAGGGATGTTTAAAAATCGCTAAACTGCTGCTGCCGTTTTATTCGCATGTTTCTCATTCAGACTAGTGTTTTGTATACTAAAATACGACAGCTTAAAAAGGTTTTGTAGGACACTACAGACATGTTCTGCTGGCTCCTGTGCACTGTGTTCCACGTGTATTTTGTTGTATTCTCGTATCTGGTCAAAAGCAAGCATACAACATGAGGGCCCCGCGCTATCGCGGAACATGGATTACTGGGTCGATGGCTTCACCTCCATTATCTCCTCTCGTGCACCAGGCTGAGCTGCCACTGACCAGTTGCCACGCTAGATAATGCTCGCGTCAACAATACACCGGTCACTTCCCGCTGGAAGCCACTTCCTGCGAGGGCGTCGAAGAGATAGTACCGGAACCCGGAACTAATTTTCAGTTGCGTATGTAATGGTTTCCAGGGGCAACAAAAATATGATTTTCTATGTTACAGGTGATTATTGGCCGAATTAAAAAAATAAAAGCTATCAAGAAACTTCTCCTTAACATATCTAACACTTCATCAGAAGTTTAACGTAATACACCATTGCATTTAGAAAGAGTGTGTAGCTTTTCAGAAATCACATCTTGCTGCCCGAAAATAGCTGTACTTTGGTCATCCGTTATCTCAGAATGAGAGCACTAAGCAACCGCCAATAAACATTACACATATTTCTAGACGTTTAAGAAACATTTTCTCGATGACGCAATTGATGAAACGAAAAATACCTCATCGCTTACTACATTTTCGTTGTTCATGCAGTAAAACTTGAGAAAGAAACCTGAAATTTTAATTTATTACTTCTTTACTGCTGCCCCTATACGCTATTCATTTTGCAGATAATATTCATACATATCACTGAAGGCACCAGTGTAATTATATCATTGAACGACAGAGAGTCCAGGAGAAATGCTTGAAAAAGTAATTTCTGCTTAAAATGAAGCGCTACAAGTTTTAATTTATTGCTTCTTTACTACCAACTCTCTTCAAAACACACACTGTAGACGGAATCTCCATACATCATCGTGTGTATTTGCAGAAATGTATCATTCTACGACACAGTTCAGGATATATGACATCGTATTCATTAAGATGAATGAAGAACTCGCTTCTGCTTAAAATGAAGCAGACAATACCCAAAGTATATGCACTCAGTGTTTTATAATGAGAGCGTAAATAGACTAGCAACAAACTTTAAAGATAGTTTCAAATCTTTTGTGAACTTTCTCTCGCTTACATGTTTAAGTCAAATATTTAACAAATTAAGTTATAATAACACATGCCAACGAATTTTTTTTTATATCTAATTTTACTTTGACAGCTGATATTTACACATTTTTTATGAGCTGAATCCAAATCAAGCCTTAGTTTTCTTGTATCACCCATACTTTTCGAGCAATATGCTTTTTATTTCTTGTTCAAAAATTCTATGCTATAAGGTAAACGCTTTGTTACAACATAAGCATGGTTTGTATCAAAAAAAGCTACTTAAAACAACGAAATGTGTTAATAGAGGTTTGACTTGTCAGCTGGAATTGGTTCTTATTTTCTTTCTCTTTTTCCTTGGAAGCTCGTTCTGTAGCTTTTTCTACAATGAGTCGCTTACTTTATTCTCGGTGGAGTGACCCACAGTACTCCCCCATCATGTTGCTGTTCCAGCGGCCTTGGTAGCGTTTTTCGAACTCTAGTTTTGGATGAATCAATAAACAACCTCCAGTCTTCCTTTTTGTATTCAATACCAAACTGGTTCATAAGACCGGGAATGTCTGAGCAGTACACAAAAGCATCTTCTTGTTGAAAAAACATTACAAATGGCAGCTCTCTCTTTCTATACATGTATATGCAGGTTCCAAATGCCTATAAGTTCTTTTCTTTTAATCCACAGCCAAGCAATTCGGCTTTTTCCTTCGTTAAGCACAGATTCCTAACCAAATCGCTAAGCTCGGTCTGAGCAAACAATTTGAATTCTAAACTTTATATATTACAATGGAATTCATTAGCTTCTGGTTTTCTAAATTACATTGTACACCAGAAAATACTTCTGTTAGAATAGAATTTAAATCATTTGGTGGTTCAGGAACTGGCAAATGTACACCATTCCCTACTGATCGTATGGCGAACAGGCAGGTAGCTTATTACCTCCATGTTTATCGAATTATGACCAGTAATATCAACACTGGGAAAGTAGCAATCATCGGAATGATTTCTTGGCTCCCTCCATATCATAAAAACAGCATATCTAAAGGATTTTATCTCCTTTTGGGCAATTTACCCAGATCTTCAACAAAAAGATAACATACCCTATGCGGTGCCCAAGATTTATGTTGATCACCAAGTTTACATCCAAAGTATGATAGATAAACCTATTTCACGAACCTGTAATTTTTCTTTGGTGTTTTTAATCACAAATTTATCACAAATATAACAAAAACTCTCACCAGAGTTCTTACAACCACGATAAGACATTGTACTGAGCACATGTACAGGAAACGAGAAATTGAAGTTAGGTTCACAGTAAACAAAACAGCATCTGTCAACACAAAAAAAAGAATCGACCTTTTTTGCCAGAAAATGTTTTTGGACAGATCTACCAACTTCACCTACATTCATTACACCTCCTTTCTGAATTATTTTGACTATATAAAAGCGTCTACATTCTTTAAATATCGCTTAATAAAATAAATTGAAGGGAATCAGATGCTGATAGGTGTGAGCATTACCGAACAATCAGTTTAACAAGTCGTGTTTGCAAAAGACTCATTTTAGTTGTATACACATGAATGGAACGGCTGATAGAAGCTCACTTGAACGAAAATCATTTTTGGTTCCTTAGAACTGTACGAATAGACGACACATATCAGACCATATTTCCTATGGTAGAAGACGAGATGAAGACTTACAAATGTGCATCCAAAACATTTGTGTAGTCATAAAGAGATTTTGAAATTATCGAGTGGGCTTCACTTGAAGGAATTCTAACAGATTGTGAGACAAACTGTAGAAAACGAGATGTTATGAACTAGAGTGCTTTCATGTAGCTGGAAGAATACAAAAGGTAGGAAACAGTGCAGAGGTGTGTGATACAGTGGTGCATCCTGCTCTCTATTTTGATCAATCTGAACATTGAGGAAACAGTGCAGTAAAGCATGCAACATTTGAGAAGCGAATTAATGTTCATGGAGAAAAAATAGTAGACTCTGAGCTCTACCAATGACATTGTTTTCTTACAGAATTAACGCTCAGGGAGAAGAAATAATAAACTGTCATTTGTACCGATGACATTGTATTCTCAGAGGGACTGTATGAGACTTGGAATATCATTTGAACAGAATGGATGGAACATCGGAATGTGGTTACAAGAATACCATCAACAAGACTACACAGAGCGTAATTCAGTGCCGTCGAATTAAATCATTTGTGCTGAGTCATTCGTGTCAGAAAAATAAACGCTACATATATGAGACCCGTTTTATTGCATGGGTGCAGAGTAACTACCATTGGAAGAAATAAAAGTAACACACATTTGAGACTGGTAAAAGATAGGAAAAGTTTCTGAAGATAGAAAAGTAATAACACTTCTCGCTTATTCAGGCGCTAGGAAGTCGTTTCTTACAGTATTATTTGGAATAAATTCTTAAGTGGTATTGAAACGTGGACAATAAATAAACAACATAAGAAGAGAAAAGAAGTTTTTAGATTAGGTACGTTGAAGGTTACACGAGTAAATCGTACATCAAAGGGAGAGCTGCTGAATGGAATCAGGAATTAAATAAATTTTGGGCGTAGCTCCAGTTGAAGACAAGGCATAGTTTTAGCACACATTTTGTGACATCATAGCTGATTTGGTAATGAAGGGAAGTGCGAAGGGCCGGCTGGGGTAGCTGAGCGGCTCTAGGCGCTACAGTCTGGAACCACCCGGCCGCTACGGTCGCAGGTTCGAATCCTGCGTGGGCACGGATGTGTGTAATGTCCTTAGGTTCACATAGCTGTGAGCACTATGGGACTTACCTTCTGAGGTTCTAGGTTCTAGAGGACTGATGACCTCACAAGTTAAGTCCATAGTGCTCGCAGCCACGTGAACCATTTTTTGAAGTGCGGAAGGTGAAAACTGTAGAGGGAGCACAAAGCTTGGCTACAGTAGCCACGTTCAAGTGGTTGTAATTTGCAGCGGCTGCCCACGGAGGAGACCGGAACACATCTGTCTTGCACCCAGAGCTGCATCAAACCAGTCCAGATAGCAATACTGAGAACCTCTGTTTCCTCAAAACATTGATACCATTTCACTTAGTTATAGCTCACAAATGCTGTCAAAGCTCTCAGAGATCAAACTATGCTCCCTGTCAGTAATAAGACCGTAAATTAAAAAGCATGTCGCATTTACAGTTTCGTTCCCTGTTTCTGTGGTTTTCATTGGGAATCACGATTTCTGAAGTATCTCATTGATATAACCAGTGCTTTTGATGCAGATGCTGAAAGTGTAAAGTCATCTGTCTTTATTATTATTATTACTTTATAGCAATATTTTATATTCAGTCCATTGTTGTAAGAATAATTTTCTACCAATCATGTCGTGCTGTATAGTGGAAGCATCGTCGGCCAATATGGAAAAGGAACAGGTAGCATCTATTGTGCAATGCCTTAAGACAGTAACCCAGAACTCAAAATGAAAAGCAACGTCAGGCTGTTAAACGTTTCCACGGCTATATGTATGAAGATGTCCGAAAGAGCAGATACCATCGGTGACCATGCAGCTCGTTAGGATGAAATCACAATGAAATAAATGCATCCAGCTGCATACAGAGGTTGACATATGTTAACGGGGACGCGAACTAAGGATATCCTGCTTACATGGCAGACACTATATCCATCTGAGCCACCGAGGACACAGAGCAATGTGCGACTGCAGGGAATAGTCTCCGGCACTCGTCCCGTGAGACCCATATTCCCAATTTATTGTCCCACATTATTTTCATAGTGCGGCCATTTGACCATCATCTTCTGTGCGGATGCACGAACAGTGCCCGAACTCTTACGGGAAACGGCAAAAAGCCGCCAGTAATCAGTATAAGGGCAGGGGCACTATGAATATAGTGCGGACAGTAAGTTGAGAATATGCGTTTCACGAGAGGTGTCCCTGCAGTTGCCCTATGCTTTGTGTCCTTGGATGCTCAGATGGATAGAGCGTCTGCTCTGTAAGTAGGAGTCCTGGGTTCGAATTCTGGTCGTGGCCCACATTTTCAACTGTCCCAGTTATATCAACGCCTGTATGCAGGTAGGGGTATTCATTTCATTGTAGTTTCCACAGCTGATTATTGAGCATTTGCCCACTCAGTCGCTAATAGTATAGAACAATTTTGTATTGGTCTCTCAGACAGTAGTGGAGACATTTGGAGAATACGAACGTGTTATGACTGAAATACTCTTAATTTTTTATATGCATCCCAAATATTACAAACTGAAGTGCACAAAGATAACGAACCTAGATGCAAACGTCTGTATCCGAACTGAAGTAGCTCCAAAGCTCGTACATCTTTGTACGCTAACGTTCAATATTAAAAAATACATTCAAATTGTTGTTAACCGATCCAGTGAAATCCGCACACCAAGTATCACAGAATGACTGACACATTTGGAAGTCTCACTAAGAGAATAGTGCTGCTACTTTTCTAGCAACCACGTATGTCAGTGTGTTGAACAGAACTTATTGAAACATTTAATGAATGCATAATGTCTGCTCTGTTGGGTCTAGGAATCCTGCTTACTCGGTTCCGTAGACAAACAGTTAAACAACTCGTATTAACAAGTTTTATTACAACAAAACAACACAATACTTAACTTCGATTGATGTGTTGCTAGCAAGGGGTGACATACAAAATAGTCAATCGTTTTCAGAATAGACAAATACACATCTGTGCTGCCTAGAGATTCATAATGTAGTGGCTATCGTTAACGCTGCTATCGAAGTAGGGCGCGGCGCTGATGTCCTGTTCACCGAGGGCTGCTGCTGTCGCGTTGTCGTCTTGGAAGGTTGGTCGATCAGCGTGTAATTGGCTGACCACTCCTCACAGCCATCCCGTCGTTCCTGACTGGAGTACCGGCTATGACTGTTCAGTGTAACATGTGGTTTGAGACATTTCCGAAGGACCAGACTTTTAGGATTCATATAATTTATTCGCCTGGATGGGCAATGGATCTACTTTCTTTCGTGCGGACGGTCAAGTACGTCCGACCTCCTACGAGATTCACAGAAGAGCGAGCACGGAGGAAATGGACAGGAACTGCAGATAGGTGGCGCTTGGTTTGAATGTGAGTCGCCAGTGAGACTTGCCGAGACATTTCGCGCAGTTGCTGTAACACTGTGTGTCGGATGGTGCAGTGGTTAACGCACTTGCGTAGCAAGCAGAGGACCCAGGCTTCGAATACAGGTCCGGGGCACATGGTCATTCGTCGCCGCTGATTACGTGCAATGTTCCGATGGTGCTGATATCAGTAATCTCTTTCCTGCCTCAACATTCAATTTAGAAAACAACTCGTTAAATATATTTAGAATTAACCGCACAAAAAGTAAATCCATCAGCTTCCTTTCTGTTACTCTGACATTCGTAAAGAGTTATAGGTAGACTGCCGCCACACACTGTTCTGTTGGAAAACCAGATACACAATGCCTTTAAGCATTTCCGTTGTACGTCATTGCTTACAGATGTCAGAGCAAAATTTCTCTTTCCACCCTCCAGCTCCCCCCTATGAACCATGGACCTTTCCTTTGGTGGGGAGGCATGCGTGCCTCAACGATACAGATAGCCATACCGTAGGTGCTACCACAGCGGAGGGGTATCTGTTGAGAGGCCAGACAAACGTGTGGTTCCTGAAGAGGGGCAGCAGCCTTTTCAGTAGTTGCAGGGGCAAATGTCTGGATGATTGACTGATCTGACCTTGTAACATTAACCAAAACGGCCTTGCTGTTCTGGGACTGCGAACGGCTGAAAGCAAGGGGAAACTACAGCCGTAATATTTCCCGAGGGCATGCAGCTTTACTGTATGTTTAAAAGATGATGAGGTCCTCTTGGGTAAAATATTACAGAGGTAAAATAATCCCCCATTCGGATTTCCGGGCGGGGAATTCTCAAGAGAACGTCGTTATCAGGAGAAAGAAAACTGGCGTTCTACGGATCGGAGCGTGGAATGTCAGATCCCTTAATCGGGCAGGTAGGTTAGAAAATTTAAAAAGGGAAATGGATAGGTTAAAGTAAGATATAGTGGGAATAATTGAAGTTTGGTGGCAGGAGGAACAGGACTCCTGGTCAGGTGAGTACAGGGTTATAAATACAAAATCAAATAGGGGTAATGCAGGAGTAGGTTTAATAATGAATAAAAAAAGGTGTACGGGTAAGCTACTACAAACAGCATAGTGAACGCATTATTTTGGCCAAGATAGATACAAAGCCTACTCCAGTAGTACAAGTTTATATGCCAACTAGCTCTCCAGATGACGAAGAAATTGATGAAATGTATGATGAAATAAAAGAAATTATTCAGGTAGTAAAGGGAGACGAATAGTCATGGGTGACTGGAATTCATCAGTAGGAAAAGGGAGAGAAGGTAACATAGTAGGTGAATATGGATTGGGGCTAAGAAATGAAAGAGGAAGCCGCCTTGTAGAACTTTGCGCAGAGCATAACTTAATCATAGCTAATACTTGGTTTAAGAATCATAAAAGAAAGCTGTATACATGGAAGAATCTGGATATACTAAAAGGTATCAGATATATTATAAAATGGTAAGACAGAGATTTAGGAACCAGGTTTTAAATTGTAAGACATTTCCATGGGGCAGATGTGGACTCTGAACACAATCTATTGGTTTTGAACCATAGACTAAAACTGAAGAAACTGCAAAAAGGTGGGAATTTAAGGAGGTTGGACCTGAATAAACTGAAAGAACCAGAGGTTGTACAGTGTTTCAGAGAGAGCATAAGGGAAAAATCGACAGGAATGGGGCAAAGAAATACAGTAGAAGAAGAATGGGTAGCTTTGAGGGATGAAGTTGTGAAGGCAGCAGATGATCACATAGGTAAAATGACGAGCGCTAGTAGAAACCCTTGGGTAACAGAAGAAATATTGAATTTAATTGATGAAAGGAGAAAATATAAAAATGCAGTAAATGAAGCAGGCAAAAAGAAATACAAACGTCCCAAAAATGATATTGACAGGAAGTGCAAAATGGCTAAGCAGGGATGGCTAGAGGACAAATTTAAGGATGTAGAGGCTTATCTCACTAGGGGTAAGATAGATACTGCCTACAGAAAAAGTAAAGAGACCTTTGGAGAAAGGAGAACCACTTGCATGAATATCTAGAGCTTTGATATAAACCCAGTTCTAAGCAGAGAAGGGAAAGCAGAAAGGTGGAAGAAGTATATAGAGGGCCTATACATGGGCGATGTACTTGGGACAATATGGAAGAGGATGTAGATGAAGATGAAAGGGGAGATATGATATTGCGTGAAGAGTTTGACAGAGCACTGAAAGACCTGAGGCGAAACAAGGCCCCCGGAGTAGACAACATTCCATTAGAACTACTGACAACCTTGCGAAAGCCAGTCCTCACAAAACTCTACAATCTGGTGAGCAAGATGTATGAGACAGGCGAAATACCCTCAGACTTCAAGAAGAATGTAATAATCCCAATCCCAGGAAAAGCACGTGTTGACAGATGTGAAAATTACCGAACTATCAGTTTAATAAGTCACAGCTCCAAAATACTAACGCGAATTATTTACTGACGAATGAAAAACTGATAGAAGCCGACCTCGGGGAAGATCAGTTTCGATTCCGTAGAAATGTTGGAACACGTGAGGCAATACTTAGCCTACGACTTATGTTAGAAGAAAAATTAATAAAAGGCAAGCCTACGTTTCTAGCATTTGTAGACTTAGAGAAAGCTTTTGACAATGTTGACTGGAATACTCTCTTTCAAATTCTGAAGGTGGCAGGGGTAAAATACAGGGAGCGAAAGGCTATTTACAATTTGTACAGAAACCAGAAGGCAGTTATAAGAGTAGGGGGGGGGAGGGTATGAAAGGGAAGCAGTGGTTGCGAAGGGAGTGAGACAGGCTTGCAGTCTATCCCCGATGTTATTCAATCTGTATATTGAGCAAGCAATAAAGGAAACAAAAGTAAAGTTCGGAGTAGGTATTAAAATCCATCGAGAAGAAATAATAACTTTGAGGTTCGCTGATGACATTGTAATTCTGTCAGAGACAGCAAAGGATTTGGAAGAGCAGTTGAACGGAATGGATGGTGTCTTGAAGGGAGGATATGAGATGAACATCAACAAAAGCAAAACGAGAATAATGGAATGTAGTCGAATTAAGTTGGGTGATGTTGAGGGAATTAGATTAGGAAATGAAACACTTAAAGTAGTAAAGGAATTTTGCTATTTTGGGGAGCAAAATAACTGACGATGGTCAAAGTAGAGAGGATACAAAATGTAGACTGGCAATGGCAAGATAAATTTGTTAGCATCGAGTATTGATTTAACCCTAGCATTACCAAGGTATTTTTTGTTACATGTAATACCAACGGTGGGCCTCAAAGGCCCATAAAGAATACCACAATTTATTTTATCATAAATTAAGTTTATTTACTTCTGATACCTCTAATAACAATTCAAAATGCTTGGACATTGTTTTTGTATACTGGATAATAAAAGATGTAATTATAATAGGAATAAAATGAACAAATAACGAGATTCAGTTTATATATTTTTTGGAGTAATGTTTCAAAATAGTGTTTTCTTATAAAAACGACTTTTTTAATTCGATACACTACATGAAGCAAACAAAATTTACTGTCTCATTCTGCAAGGCATTTTTCACACAACACTGTCTTCCTGCAGTGTTTCTCATAGACGTGTTAGTGGCACTGAGAGCAGGTAACAGTTGACTTTCCCAGCTGGTTGTACTTGATCTTTTTAGATGCAGCTTCTTGGCAGCATAGGTGGCACCGTCCACGTGTTCCTGGTTCTCCTGTTGAGGATGATGGTTCTATAGAGCAGCTGAGCTTCCGTTGTGTGATGCTTTCCATTGCCATTATTACTGGCTTCTGAAGTCCATACAAATTTTGTGCCCGTTTATCTACTTGAGATCTTATTAGTTCGAGACCTAAGTTAGTGATAAAAACCCTTCTGCGGTTTAACAAATTCTTTTTCCAATTCGGAAAGTTGAGGAGGAAGAGTGAATATGCATTTATTGCTGCTATGTCAATGAGTGTGTAGAAGAGGGACAAAGGCCATCTTCTTGTTCCTCTCTTTGTGCTGTAGTGCCTTGCCATCTGGTCTATGGTGTCCACGCCTCCCTTTGTAGAATTATAAAAAAGATTTATGGTAGTCTTTTTTGAGTCTTCATTCAACACCCCTTCTGAGTGATAAGTTGAAAGCATCAACAGCAGTCGCTTTGGCTTCTCGCGGACTAGCGTTGATGCAAGAGTAACTGGTGGCCTCTGTGTCTGAGGGTTAGTATAAGCAAAGATGGAAGACTGTAAACTGAGGCCAGTTGTAGTCTTCAGCTCTTCAGGTATGTGTCGTCTGTTAGACTATAGGGTGCCAACAAGTGTGAGGTAAAAATCATTCCATAGAGTCTCAGCAAGCTCCAGTGAAGTATAGTACCGATCTCTGGTAACATTACGGCCTGATTTCTCAATAGGTTTTATTAGTCTCTTTACAATTTCCATCGGTCCATTTGAATGCTGTGTATTTCCTGACTTGCCTGTATAGATATCCATGCTGATCACATATCTAGTCTCAGAATCAGACAGCATTCGAATTAGAATGCCATATTTTCCAGGTTTGTCTTTTAGAAACACCTTGAATGGACAGCGACCACGGAAGAAAGACAACATATCATCCACTGTTGTATGTAGACCAGGAATGAAATACAATGGAAGTGAAGAATTGAAGCTTTGAAAAATTTCCCTCATTGGAGCAAACTTGTCAGTCTGGCGACGAATTTCTCTTGTGTTCTTATCATCAAACCTCAATATTTTAGTCAATTCGAAAAATCGGGTCCGACTCATTGACCCATAGTACACTTGTCGGCCCTGAAGCAAAGACCATAAATCTTGGACAGGTATCTTATTGTCATGATTTGAACCCATGATTAGCAAGAGTCCTGTATAACAAAATAACTCATCTTCATCTGTGTGCTGAATACCTAGTCGAGAAGCCTCTTCATTTGAGTGTAGATTTATTAGATTCATAATTTGAGGTGTAAAAAAGAGCTCTATAGCCTCTTTCGGAGACGCAATTCTTCCTTGTTGTCCTAGCCCCATTCTTTCTCGCACTATATTTTGTACAGAACGCCGATATTGTCGAGGCGGCTTCGTAATATACTCTCGTCCACTTTTTGCAATGAATTTATCACATTCTGTATCATTATCATCTGGTGGACTGGCTTCAACCTCATCTTCATTATCTGACGATGAATCAGTTCTAATTTCTTCCACATCATCATCCACGTCACTTTCCTCTAAATCTGATTCGTTCAAAACTTCTTCTAGCACTCTTTCAATGGAACTATCACGTAAACGTTGTCTACTCATGTTGCTGGTTCAACAGCAGCAGAAACACTGAAAATAACAATGGTCCGCTTCATAATAATATGTCTGAAGGCAACAATGCCAAAATTCGTTTCATGGTAAGAATTTGAAACGAAAGACTCAACCTCGTAAATCTTTCCTTGCTATTACCAACGGGTGGGCTTCTAAGGCCCACAGAGAATTAAATCAAGTAAATGAATTTTAATTACATTTTTATTCCAAAATTCTGTAATGACTCAATAGTACATTCAATAACGAACAATTACCTTTGCTTTCAAGTTCATATATCAAAGGGTGTGGATACAACATAGAAAAACTGAGTCAGTGGACCTACGAGGCCCCCCCCCCCCCCCCGTTGGTAATGCTAGGGTTAAATGTCAGGAAGTCATTTCTCAAAGTATTTGTATGGAGTGTAGCCGTGTATCGAAGTGAAACGTGGACGATAAATAGCTTAGACAAGAAGGGAATAAAGGGAATAGAAGCTTTCGAAAAGAGGTGCTACAGAAGAATGCTGAAGATTAGATGGGTTGATCACATAACTAATGATGAGGTACTGAATAGAATTGGGAAGAAGAGGAGCTTTGGCACAACTTGACTAGAAGAAGGCATCGGTTGGTAGGACATGTTCTGTGACATCGAGGGATCACCAATTTAGTATTGGAGGGCAGCGTGGAGGGTAAAAATCGTAAAGGGAGACCAAGAGATGAATACACTAAACAGATTCAGAAAGATGTAGGTTGCAGTAGGTACTGGGAGATGAAGTTGCTTGCACAGGATATAGTAACATGGAGAGCTGCATCAAACCAGTCTCAGGACTGAAGACCACAACAACAACACCCTACAACCTCTGTTCGGGCCCGTGACTGTAAGAAAATTAGCAACTCCGACTCTGAAAAGGAGGAAATGGGCTCGACTTGCAACTGACAATGGGACACAGAGCCTTCGGCTGAGTGGATGCAAACAGTACGATTCACGCCTATTATCAAAGTAGCAAGCTGATATGATGAAACTCCACACCACTATTTTCATCCGGCTTTCTATTGTGTCAGTCTGAATGTACGGAAATGTGCAGTGACTTGCGTTATAATCTCTTTAGTGTGATGATATTAATTCATAAATTGTATAGTAGCGACAATCTTCTTTTTTTAGATGTATCCTGACAGTAACGTCACAATGGATGAATGACCTCAGGGGCACCCACGAAGCCTCAAATAAAACACTTTCTAGCGTGCATTTCTTATGCGTTCACAATAATAACTTCCGTTGCAGCTCTTTAACATAGTGGTGAATCACATCGCAGTATGATGATCGTTTGTTGCTGCGACGTCACAAGGCGTAATGGTCCAGTAACATAGGTTTTATTTATTTTCCACTAAAATACTAATTTCAAGCATAATGCTAGAAGGATAAGCATCAGACTATTGATGAGTGATGGAAAAAAAGCGTTTTATTAATACTTTTGCAACAAATTTCTTTTACGGTCACTCACAAGGCTAGTTGCAATTATAATTAATATTTTTTAAGACTAATGACAAGTTCAACACGGTGAGGTGCAGTGACTAGAAAAATATTTGAGCAACTTGCATTGTATCTTTAATTCAGCGAAGAACGGGTTTTACATAGTGAACCGAAATGAGAGTATGTTTTGAATAATTTTGCGCACTATGCAGTTTTCTTCCGATTGCTGCATGAAGCTGCTACGAACATTGATTTTTCATTTGTCACTCGGTATTCTGTTGTTACGTGGGAGGAGCTTGTGGGGGCGGAGCTTCTTTAATTAAGTCTACTGAGGACTCTAAGGGCACATTTAGGATTTTTGTGCTGGCAAATGAGTATGCACTGGGGACTTTTTCATTTAGGCCCCTAACAGTAGTAGTCCACACGAGTGAAATTATGTGAACTTCAACGCTCGGGAGTGGCGGCGTCTGTAATGACATTTAATTAAATTGAAAGCCTCTATTTAAGAGCCCTCCATAACAGTTAAATATGATCGAGAAACGAAAGCATTTTTCCGAAACGTGTAATTTTTATATTTACAGAAGTAGTTAATTCATGACACTGGACATGGCATAGGAGTACAAAGGTCTATATATCACGATGTAATCAGTTTGCTTGGCACGCCTGTACTTAATTGATCCGTATTCTTTCGCTATCAGAAATTATATTATTGAGTAGAGCTCGGACGAGCAGCGGAATCATTTACCGTGAATGACAGAGTGCTGTGTCGTCGGTGACTGAAGAATTCTGATGATGGACATACCGTATAGAGAATGAGTATCGTCTGAAATTCTTCCAGACTGAGGAAAGAGAATGACTCTGAGATGACTTCATGTCCTGACTGAGGAAAGAGAATGACTATGAGATGACGTCATGGAGAGACGATACATTTAGAAAAAGGTAACTTCAATATCCTTTTAATAACTAGAAGCTCTTACTGTGAAGTACTATAACGTAACGACTCCATAGAGTTCAGCAATATCTACTTTTTGGTATGTCTTCATAATGGTAATTACCTTCACCCTCGACTTTTAGTTACAAGTATTTCATTACAAAGGAGAGAGTAAATATTCCGTAATATTGTTTGTATACTTTTCATACTTTATGAAAAACAAGAACAAATCACTTCTGTTTTCTTAAAAGGATTTAATCTGAATGCAAAGTACCCACTTTATTTGTTGATAAATCTTTTAACGAAGCTAATCTTTACTGCTAAATGGAGAGCAGATCTCTTAAAATTGCGCTATTACCACTTCCACTGTTGCGAAGACAATGAGCTGCATTTTTTAAAGATAGTTAAAGTCGAATTTACACATTTCAAAATAAGGGAAGGTAAGTCAGTTTGCTGCTCAGTGATTTATTTCAGGTGTATGCAGTTGAGTACTTCATAGTCTTGCACTGTGCGGAGACAGTAGAACCGAATTACCCATTGCAAAGTAAAAAATCTATTATAGGGCCTAAGTGAACTCTGCCAGAGATAATTGGAAACAGTATTCATGTCTGATGTTTTGTAGAAATTCAGTAGGTTCGTTTTTCTAACAGGCGTATTGTAGGTTGGTAACTGTTAGACATTATGTGTGATTGTTTCATGACCAAACCTTTCTAAGTAATACTGATAAACTTTCCTAATATTCAATCTCATTTACAGAGAGTGACATGCAGGTTAAATTAATCGATAACATACATATTAAAAGTAATTTAAACAGTCAATGTTCTTATTCAAAAGAAGGGTGGTGAAGGTAGTTCCTGATCAGGATACAAGCTGATAGCGTAATCTGAATTTAAGGTACGCGTTTTCAGATTCTTAGCGCATAGGTTTGTTATACACTGTTTGCAATTAACACGCAAAAGCTTATTAAGGGTTTCGATGTTTATAAATCGCTGAGTAACATCAAAACACAGCATGAGTTAATATATTATACAAGAACGAAACACACTGTGAAGGAATAGGTCTTCCCTAGGTGTCAGCGCTCACAAATGTGAGTTGATTTGTGCACAACGAGCAAATTGTGACTTCATTGATTGAACAGGAGACGGGAGTCGTAGATAATGAATGATTTCTTCTTCAAAAACTTATCGCGCCACCAAAGTGAGCTGTGTAAAAAAAAAAAAAAAAAAAAAAAAAAAACTCGGTTAGCTAGGTGCACGTGGTAATTGTAATTACCTATAATTATTAGTCCATAAAACAGTAATGAGTAGCTAAATAATTTATAAAGTTAAACAAATATGAGGACGAGCTGCAATTCTGTAGGCCTTTCATGGGCTGACATTAAGTATTAAACAGAGATTATTCAATTAAATATGAGGTTATACCAGGACGAGGTAGGGAACATAGACTTGTCATGCGCTAGCTCTTTGTCATCTAGCGGGCTGACAAATTAATGAAACAATAGCTGGTAGTTACAAAATTGATCCAAAGTTACGCCACTGTGATAATGCACGAACACGCTCACCTTCTGTGAATTACTGCGGCTTCGTTATGGTTGTCACTACTCCGTAATCGTACGTTTCGTGAGGTCACATATCCCGACAAGTGAAACCGCATTTCGTCAATGTACCACGTGTCCTGCAATATTAATGGCATTACGTTACACGTTAATCATGATCAGTCTGTATCAACTCACGAACAACCGTAAACTTGTAGGCATACACAAAAATGGTTCAAATGGTTCTGAGCACTATGGGACTTAACATCTGAGGTCGTCAGTCCCCTAGAACGTAGAACTACCTAAACCTATCTTACCTAAGGACAACACAAACATCCATGCCCGAGACAGGATTCGAACCTGCGACCATAGCGGTCGAGCGGTTCCCAACTGAAGTGCCTAGATCCCCTTGGTCATTGCGGCCGGCTATAGGGATACAACCTTCCTTACTAAGCAGCTCTGTAACACGTTCTGTGCAGTAGTCCTGACTCTTGTGATAAAGACTTTGTGGGTGACGTCAACAATAGTGCAGTAGTCCTGACACTTGAGATAAAGACTTTGTTGGTGACGTCAACAATAGTGTCTTCGACTCACTCACATTTTCTTTTCCCTTTCTCTGATGCTTCATCAGCAAGTCTTGTATGGAGTCTTTAGATCGTTTATGCTGACCACAAGTATATTAAAAAATAGTCTGCGCAATGTCTTAAATCATTGGTTCCCAACCTATCACAGACCATTACCCGTGAACGCAATCAGACATTAAGCAATACCCCTCCCCCTACTCACTCCCAGTCATCAGGATTACTTATACTTTATAAACAAAAAGAATTTTCTTTTGGGACTTTTATTTTCATTATGACGAAAGATAATAAAGAGAACCACAGCACTATCTACTATAAATTGATTGAGTATAGCATATGTAAACTGAGTTTTATAAGTACACAATATATGATCGGCAACGTAATTGACACTGATTTCAGTTTTGTGTCATGAGTTCCTTCCTGTCTAACAGCCCAGAAAAGAAGGAGTGGGCCTTCTTGGTAATTATTTCCTGGGAGGAAGAGGTGGAGGAGACACATGGAGGGATGGGGAATTTGCAGAGGGGAAGGGATGATTATTGTTCAACTGAAATAGTTAACTGATTAATTTGCTATGAAATAATGTCCATTCTCTCTGTGCTCCACTACTATGAACATGCGTCTTTTCGCGTTTTTGTAGGCTACGCCTCCGACAAAACTCATGAAGCCTCACACATGACTCATAGCGTACCACAGTCCTCGATGTAGGAACAGGCAGTCATAGATATTACACTACTATTACGAAATTTGGTATCAAGATGCTGTCGTCACCTCTAATTTGACATTTTCTATAAGCAGGTATATTCGAATATTGTGGATAGTATCGGCACCCAATTTTTATCAAGTCCGTGTGCAAAACTGATAGTCGTATTCCGGCATATTAAACATGTTGGAGGAGGAAGCTATTATCCACCTCTGTACTCATGGTTCCCACCTCTTCTTTCCCTCACGTTAGTTCCACTGTATCACATAGTGCAGAAGTTTAACGGTCCCCACCATCTGGAACCCTGACGCGGTCCTATGTAGCGCTCCTTCGCTAGTTGCGAAAATATACCAGCATAGTGTGTATTCGAGCCCGCTGAGGACCTGACCACATCACGCCTGTCGTCTGCCTGACTGGGTTGTCACTCGTGCAAGGAGCCAGTCACGTTGGAAATTTTAGCAGCAGATATTACGTCTGTAGCTGATACGTCAGGATGACTGCTTGATGGCACCTGACAAGATGTGTTTCGATTCCACTTCAGTCGTCAGTGGCCAATCGATAATGGGACAGTCTTCTCCCACCAAAGCGACTCGTAGTTTAAAGGCTTTATTGTTGTTGTGGTCCTCAATCCTGAGACTGGTTTGATGCAGCTCTCCATGCTACTCTATCCTGTGCGAGCGTCTTCATCTCCCAGTACATACTGCAACCTACATCCTTCTCAATCTGCTTAGTGTATTCATCTCTTGGTCTTCCTCTACGATTTTTACCCTCCACACTGCCCTCCAATACTAAATTGGTGATCCCTTGATGCCTCAGAACACGTCCTACCAACCGATCCCTTCTTCTGGTCAAGTTGTGCCACAAGCTTCTCTTCTCCCCAATCCTATTCAATACTTCCTCATTAGTTATGTGATCTACCCATCTAATATTCAGCATTCTTCTGTAGCACAATTTTCTTGAAGGCAAATTCTGTGAAATTTACAAGTACGAAAAGTCAAACATGTAGTTCCTCTCAATTCCACCAGTATTCTGGTATCCATTGCCTTGTGTCAGGAATACAGACTAACTGTCCGAGCTTCTGAGAATAGTTTTTGCGTAACTATCAATTCTGAGAAAGTTATGTACCTGGCCAGGACGTTTAAAGACATGGTTATCTAAACGGAGCTCTTTAAAACAAAGGAAGTAACCTGAAACATTTCTTATGTACAGTATATTCTGTGTGTCATCTAGCGGGCTCACAAAGTAATGAAACAATAGCTGGTAGTTACAAAATTGGTCCAATGTTACGCCAGTGTGATAATGCACGAACACGCCCACCTTCTGTGAATTGCTGCGGCTTCGTTATGGTTGTCACTACTCCGTAATCGTACGTTTCGTGAGGTCACATATCCCGACAAGTGAAACCGCATTTCGTCAATGTACCACGTGTCCTGCAATATTAATGGCAGTACGTTACACGTTAATCATGATCAGTCTGTATCAACTCACGAACAACCGTAAACTTGTAGGGATACACAAAAATGGTTCAAATGGTTCTGCGCACTATGGGACTTAACATCTGAGGTCGTCAGTCCCCTAGAACGTAGAACTACTTAAACCTATCTTACCTAAGGACAACACACACATCCATGCCCTAGAAAGCGACTCGTAGTTTAAAGGCTTTATTGTTGTCGTGGTCCTCAGTCCTGAGACTGGTTTGATGCAGCTCTCCATGCTACTCTATCCTGTGCGAGCGTCTTCATCTCCCAGTACATACTGCAACCTACATCCTTCTCAATCTGCTTAGTGTATTCATCTCTTGGTCTTCCTCTACGATTTTTACCCTCCACGCTGCCCTCCAATACTAAATTGGTGATCCCTTGATTCCTCAGAACACGTCCTACCAACCGATCCCTTCTTCTCGTCAAGTTGTGCCACAAGCTTCTCTTCTCCCCAATCCTATTGAGTACTTCCTCATTAGTTATGTGATCTACCCATCTAATCTTCAGCATTCTTCTGTAGCACAATTTTCTTGAAGGCAAATTCTGTGAAAATTACAAGTATGAAAAGTCAAACATGTAGTTCCTCTCAATTCCACCAGTATTCTGGTAGCCATTGCCGTGTGCCAGGAATACAGACAAACTGTCCGAGCTTGTGAGAATAGTTCATTGCGTAACTATCAATTCTGAGACAGTTACGTACCTGACCAGGACGTTTAAAGACATGGTTATCTAAACGGAGCTCTTTAAAACAAAGGAAGTAACCTGAACCATTTCTTATGTACAGTATATTCTGTGTGAGAAAATACAACTAGGAGTGCCAAGATCAGAACGCCAGATCATTCGACAAATTAGTCATGGAACAATGTTACGTATGATCAAAGTCCGTAGGAGGAAATTCCGAAACAATCGGGAGGGAGGAAGGGAGGCGGGTGGTGGACGTCGTGTCGAGCTGCAGACTGGAACCACGCCGTAGCTCGGACAGACGCCTGGCTGCCTCCTGCTCTCAACACGTGACCTCTCTCCCACGCTCCTCATTTGTCATTCAGAAGCGACGCGTAGGAACCTGTCGGTCTGCGCAATTCCTGGGACGTATTTCCTCTGCTGATAGGACGATCTTACCTTGTGGGCCACAATGATTTCTACTTGAACAATATGGGCGAAACTTCGGTGGAGAATATTTTTGAAATAATTGAAATTCGCGACACCACTTACACCGGCTAGGACGATCGCACAGTTGTTGACACCGCTAACAATAGGTTTGTAGATATCGTTGGATCTATTCTTGTGGTTAATGAGTTGTTGCTTTTCTTCCACATCGATACTCGCTTCTGACGATTATTTATTACATGGGGTCGTAGTCGAAATTTTGACACAAACCTCGGTGACACATCCAGCTGCTGTTTCTGATTTTCTTATGTGACATACTTCATCGTGCCACATGATAATACATGGAAAATACAGCAAATGGCGCTATACTAAGATGAAGAAATCAAATGTCAGGGGCAGATAAACGAAAACAATAGAGGTGGAAAAAAGTAAGTAAACTGTTTATTATTTCAATAGTAATCGCCATAACTGTTGATCCATTTATCCCACTGGAGGACACGACGGTCAGTGCCTTCATGGAAAAATTTTTATGCTTGTTAACAAAACCTATATTCTATCTAGACGTGTACCTCATACTCCTAAGCAAAGGGACAGCCAGGAATACCTTACCTCGGTGCTCCAAAAATATAGAAATCACAGGGAGGGAGATCAGAATTGTATAGAGGATGTGAAAGGGCGCCCACACATTCTCGAATTTTCTTCGACTTCGTTGCCAAAATTTCGCCCCAAACACTCACGATCGTACTCCATATTTGAGGAGCCCTGACGAAAGACATTCGGATGAAGAGGTGCATGACGGAGTACTTTTTCTATGAAGGCACTAAACCGTCTTGTCTCACACTGGGATAAATGTGTTAAGAGTTACGACAATCACTTTTGAAACAATAACCAGCTTATCTACTTTTTACCATTTCTCTCATTTTCATTTCACTGCCCGTTACAGCCTACAAATAAGGAACAACTGAAACGTGGAAGAGCTGTTTCCTGTCTTTGAATTAAGTGCAAAACCCAAATGGAGAGCAGAAAGAGATATCACAGGCTCGGCGACAATCTCAGCAGCTCGATACATGTGAAAGCGATTTAAATGTTATTCTTTTCCACGCTGTGCGCTACCATAGATTACAAGTTATCTACAGTTTGAGGCACATTCTGCCGCTGGAACATACAAAAAGGAAATCTTATTTCACTGATCAATATTCTCAGTTATTGAGAGTCGGGTTTTCAACAGTGTCACCAGTAGCTGTGTGTAAGTGTATAGCAAATGAGTTGGTTAGCGAGAAAAGCAGTGTGATTGATTGTAAATTCACCTTGTTGATACGATAACTATTTTACTTACTTAATTTATGGTAGTATGTCCCCCAGAGTGCCACCATATGACAAAAGTGAGTGACATATAAAGCTAACCATCTCCGTGTGCAAGGAATAGCATTTACGTTTACTCCGTTGAATGTAATGTGACAACAGACTTCCCTCATACTATATTCCAATGAGTCGTACGAGGAAGAATGATTAGAGTGAGGTGATATAAATTCCATCAAACTTCTATAATTTTTGCAATAGCTTGCTAGTTAGATGTGTCGATGACTTATTGTACACTAATGAGGACATTCAGAGTCTGTGAGTGCCGTGGTCCACATCGGATGTGTGATTAAATGGACTGTGAACTGCGGTGTGACGAGATGTTCAGAACCGTTTTATACTTTTACATAGAGAAAGTTGCTTTTGTCTAGATAGATTGGGGGTTCGAGTATTGACTTAAGTAGAGTCACTGCGATTTCAACCAAATGCAGGTACATTTGCTAGTTAGCCAGAGGGAGGCAAAACTGCGAAACTTAGGAATCGGTTTTCGCAACTGCTCTGTGGGTGTCTACATAGTTCTGAAAAGATATGTCCAGGACAGGGAATGAAAGGCAATGTACGCGAAAGTGAATTTCTGTTCGAGTAGGTAAAATAGTAGGCTTGCAACTTCCTGACAGATTAAAACTGTGTGCCGACCGAGACTCGAACATAGGACCTTTGCGTTCCGCGGTCAAGTGCTCTACCAACTGAGCTACCCAAACACGACTCACGACCCCTCTTCCTCCAGTACTTCACCTCCTGACTTTCAAACATCACAGAAGTTCTCCTATGGAACTTGCAGGACTAGCACTACAGGAAGAAAGGATATTGTGGAGACACGGTTTAGACACAGCCTGGAGGATGTTTCCAGAATGAAATTTTCACTCTGCAGCGGAGTGTACGCTGTGGTGTTGCATAGCAAACGTCATTGCTAACATCGACGACGCGTTGACGTGTTATGACTACAGTGTGCATCACTTCATACCACCAGCTCTGACACTTGATGTAGCTAGAAAGAATAAAAATTATGTGATATTGACAACTCTTTTAAAAAATTATTCATTCCTGTTTCAGTCCTTAACTTTACATATAAAGGGAGATGTCCAATGCCTGCCATGATAAGAAAATTACTGCTACAGGAGGAAATATTATGAATGACCTCGTTCCAGACATACAGCTAAAATATTGTTAGTACATAAATCATAATTTTCATCAAATATGGCTAAAAGAGATAGTATATTACGAAATTGTATTAACGATTATATGAACGTTTTTCTATGTGCACACAGTAGCTCGTCAAAATCCAATTGAACATGCCAGTACAGGCGGTCACAATGTACTGTAAACGTATCTACGCTATGACTACTTAAACTGATGGCTATTGTTAACAATAAAATAGCGCTCATTTTGTAACCCTTAAATGGTGAATAAAAGATTAAAAATATTCACAAAATGAAAGTGAGATGTTAATGTTCTTTGTTAACATGAAAACCAAGAAGCCAGCCACAGCTGGTAGCCGCTCGGTCTCAGGCGAATTGCCACGGTTGGCGGGGCTTGCCCCTCCCTCGGGCATGGGTGTTTGTGTGTTGTACTTGGCGTAAGTTAGTTTGAATTGAATTAATCAATTTGTAAGCCTAGGGACCAATGATCTCAGCAGATTGGTCCCTTCAACCCTAACCACAATTTTTTTTTTCAAGAAGCCAGAAGTACGGTACTTAACTACTTGTAACTTTCATTAGCCTTTATACCGTGCAGTGCTTTCCTCAGGAATTCCAATCACCATGTATCATGGCCCCCTTCGCTTAGCTGCACGCTTTGTGTGATAAGTAGAGTGCATGTAAGTTTTTCTATCTCTCACAAAATATGTTTGCATAGAAGCAAGTAATATGTGTTTTAAAAATCCTAAATAAAAGGTGAAGAGGCAAAACAAAATGTGTCTAGAAAATATTACGAAACACTATTTTCCCCTCAATGGTCAAGGGAGCTGTACAGCAAACTTTGTAGCATATGATAACAAGAATGAATATCTGTAAGAAAAAGATGACAATAATGAAGGAATTTTTCATCAATTTCATATGGATATTTGCTTGTGAAAATTTAAAATTTCTAAAAACTAGTTTTTGCTATTTTTAGCTCTACTAGTTGAAACTTTACTGCTGTATATCGGTACTGATATTATCACAAACAAAACGCATTGCCTCAGTACTCAAGGCACTTGAAACAAAAACATATTTAATCGAACTTAAAATCTTTAAAATCCCTGGCGTTTTTAACAAACTATTTACTATATCATTTCTGTCCTTGATCTCTGCAGTAATTTGGTAAGTAGAACAATTAGCCCAGTTTGGATCTAAGAAACACAATTCCAAAAACAATGTTTTAAGGTAATTCGATTTAAAGGTATTGTCCAAAATACTGAGTACTTTCTAATAGTCTTTTACAAACCTTTCTATGGTAAATAAAAAGTATACTTCATTGACTGTTGTTTTCTAATAGGTGATACAGATTCAAGTCACTCGGTGGATACTAAAGAAATATTTTAAAATTATTCACGTAGTTACATTTGTCCGATCCTTAACTTAATGGCTACTGCTGTGTAACATATGAATGTCAAAGAAATAATATGCACCTTTAAGCGATATTATCATATTAAAGATTTCTGCAGTTCTGTTAATAATGTCTTTATAAATACGGATTACACTAAGCAAGAGAAGTGTTTTTCAGGAAGTTTACCAGTCTACGATGCAGAATATATAAACGCCATTATTATTTTCACTTTGCGTCATTTGTCTGCAGTAATATTGAATCTACAATAAATAACTTACAGGTAAAAGAAATAATATTCTTGTTTTTTAATCTTCTTGTAACAAACTTATGATAAATAATTTTAACGAAATAAAGTGCTCTCTCACACCTATTTTCCTGTGTGTGGAATAATGATTCACATATAATGCAACATAGACGTTTAAACCAGCGAAGAGTGTTGGTTTACATGATATAGCTAAGGTGATGAACTAGCAACAATAATACAGGGGACAAAAGCAGGAAATAAACATGAAGACTGTTCCTGTGATTTTTCCAGGTTTTCCTTTTCAAATGCTCATTTTCTAAATCGCTAGCAGTGTGCAGTCCTTCATACAATGTGTGATACCTTTACTTATCCACAGAGGACGGTCATATGCTGGACGTAAGTATTGTCCTCATGTCCTGAATTCGAGGAATTTCGTACAACAGGTCTTATCTTGGTGTGCTATACCTGAAAGTCACGATCATCGTAGGAATACTTGAAAAACATCACGTCAATCGTATGTTTGCTATATTGCATCCAAACAAATTGAAGCCATTTCACAGTTGCTTCATTCTCAGCAGTTTTCCTATTCTCGATTATTTTCTTCTGAAGCTAGTTGAAATCTAAGATTTGAGTGGTAACTATTTCTGTCACTCTGTACTTGTTGGAGGTTATTCTTACAATTGAATAGAAGCCAGTGGGATCAAAAACATAGATATGTTTACCTTTCCTTTCGATGCTCGCATGCACTTAGTCTACTTCCATTTGTGAATGTCCAGGCTCAAAAAATCATTGGTCGATAGTTGGAATGTCTAGTGTCTTCGCTGGAAGCAAGCACATAGTGATCATGTTGGCAATCATATTCTGACCCCCACATGTATCAGAAAATGAGGTTATCGGTTATCCTTGTGCATGGTTATTCAAAAAATCCCACAGACATGAAGCCAGCTCTATGGATTCCCTTTCTGGTGTTGTCTCGTCCCAAATGCAGCAATCTGTTATGTATTTTCCGACACTAAGAACAAGGAGATTGAACAAGGAGCGCCTTATTTTTTAGAATACTGCCTTTGAATTCACTTTAGGGCAATAAAGCACAGCTTGCAAGTCAAACTCAGCTATCAAAGATTCGCCTCTTCTTGAACTTTTTTCTTTATGATCTTAAATTCCCTTGCAATTTCTTTCCTTTTCAAATGCTCGACCTGCTTCTTTTTCAAATCTCTGTCTTTCTTTTCCCCAGCCTAAAGAAGTGAAATCTATAAACATTTATCATACATATCTTTTCATGGCCTGTGGAATTTCAGATTAAATTCCTTTGTGAATATCTCCATATACAGCCATAATTTCGCGTCTGTCCTCAAGGCGTTGTTCCCGATATATTTCATATTATCTTAATACTAATATCAGCAGGTAAAGAATCTGCTGTACATTCTTTCCTCTTGTAAAGAGAAGGAGGGTTAGGAAAACTCTTAATATGTTTCCTTGTAGCCTCTTTACTTTCTTAGGGTCTCACTTTCTTAGGGTCGCTCTTTCTTAGTTACATGACGTTCATCTCATTTTTCATAGTATGTCTTACAAGGTTTTGAGAAATGAGAAATGTCTTGAGGAAAAAATGCATACACACTATACTTTTATCAGTTACCTTTATTAGACAGAACTTCTTGGTCCTCTTCCTTCGTTTCTCTTCTTCTTCCACTAACTTATTTATGTATTGCCTTTGTAGCCCAACTGATCAAGATCCTAGTATGCTCTATGGATATTTTGTCTGTCTTGCTCAGTAAACTTACTCGTGCATTGTCATGAGCATTTAGAGCAATATTTTGGCTTCATATTTCTTGTAGGAACTTCGGAATTCTTCGTAGAAATATGTGACCCACCATACTATTGATTTATTTCGTTTTGAATTCTTTTCAATTCCTATCATGTTTCGTTTTCTTGTTACGTTATTATTCTCAATACCAGCAATGTCATATACAATTTCTCCATCCTGTTTGTGATGATTTACTTGTGCACTAGTTGTATCCTCAACAGTTTTTGTGACATTCTTTACAAGGGATGTCCCATCTTCATCACAGCTGCCTGTAACAATAATGTAACAGGTATTCAGAGGACGGGAAGAAAATTGACTAGAACTACTCTACTGTCTAGTAACTGTTTGGCTACTCGCCAGAACCAGTAGTGTTGTCCAGTTCTTAGGAAGGATCATCTATATCTGAACCAATGAATGTCCTGAGCATCTCCACATCACTTTCTTCCTCAGCTGTGAAATAAATAATAATAATAATAACAGCTGTAATAACAATAATAATAAAAATTATTATTATAGTACTTACTACCGAAATATATAGACTAAGAAACTGGCTCTAATACTTACAAGATTCTTTTAAATTTTGCTCCTTTTCCAGGAACATTTGCATTTACTCCATCCTTCTTCTTCTGGACTCCATAGCACTTCTATTTGCTTGTAAATCCATTCACAACTGAAACACTATTTACCGTCCTTGCCTGGAAGTCACATTTCATTGTCACAGAGCGATGGCCACAGTGCCATTAAAGCGACTTAGGGGGGGGAAAGCAACTTCTAACAGCTCTGTTAGGATCAGAGAAACGTAAGCGCTGTTCCGTTTCACAAATTAACACTGTGTCCAGTGGTCTAAAAACGGATCAACCTTTCCGTCTGTCTGATCCTCACTATTTTTCGCAAATGTAGATATGTTGACAACTTAAACGAAACCACATACCATAGAGTTACGCTTGTTTGATAGTAACGCAGGTCTTGATTCCGTGTACCTTATGGTACTAACTATTCAAAAGTGACAAAAATGGACTTACGTCTGTCTGATCCGAAATGGGCGAATTATGAGGTATCAGAAAACCATCTGAATTGTTTTGTTATGAGATTGGTCAATTAGAACGTTTGACATTTGCTATCCTCATATGTTTCTGATGAAACCATACTGGCGATGAGCTGAAATTATTATGGAACAAGGTTATTGATTCCGTTATAAGGCGATGTGAAGGCTTTCTACATTGTCTATAAGCAAGACGAGATTTACGACGGCTTGTTACAGTGTGCCACTGATTAAAACATCGTATGCAAAACTGATTTTCAATAATAGAATATCTAAAAACAACTTAGTGACTCTAAAGAGAACTGCGCACAGTCAGCTTCCATATATAACTCTTAAGCCACAAATTATGTTGACTGTCACGTATTTCACGTTCCAGACCGGGTAGGAATGTCGGACAGCCCAGCTGGGTGTTTACACACGGTCTCAGCTATTAATAACGCGTAGCGACGCACCAGTGCTAGTGAACTTCACCTTGTCCTTGTGTTGTTTCAGATATATGGCCTGTACATACAGAGTATGTAGTGAAGTAAAGGCAGTACGAGGCCTGATATAACTCAAGAGAACGCAACAGAACGCCTTTTATGTCTAGTTTATTCCATGTTCGGGGAATATGAACCATTGGGAACCAAAAATCGTTCTGAAAACTGGAATTCAAGTCCATACTTCAGCAATTGAATTTTGATCTTTCTAACTACTGCATCACACAATCTGAAATTCTCAAGGACAAAGGAAATCGAAATCAGTAAGGAAAGTAAATGGATCACTTATGACAAATCTTCTACTGCCATTCACGTACGCCACGACAGTCCAACTATTCTGACTGCAATACTAAGTTCTGCCAAACTAATTACTTACAAACAAACTGAAAACGTAGCAGGATTGGTGAAATTCGCCGTAGTACCTACAAATTAGGAGAAATGCTTGTGAGGTAACAACTCACTAGCTCGTTACGAGCAGATCTCCAAAATGATTATTAATTATGTAACCCTGAACCTTGTAACTTTTAACAATCTGTACTTTACTTGCTTCCGGATGGAGTGCATTTCAAGTATACTGCATAACATCTCTAATTCGATGTATAAGGAGCTAAAACAACTTCCGTTACATTATGTGGATCGTAAAAATTCACTTTTCTACACAGCTACGGATTATGTAGGCTTGATGTCGTGACATTCATGTATATCTGCCAAGTAAGATTATTCACTTGTGATGCTGTGAATTTCCAATATTTCTTGATTGAACATAATTTCTGTAGGATACGTGCATATGTTTGGGTGACCTGTTCTAGTGCTTAATAACTTTTTTCAAATACGTCGCTCACTAGTAGTTTCTGTGTTATAATCTGCCCTCAACAGTCTATACAATAACAAGGTTTTAGATACTTTCTGCCCTTTTCACTTTCCGTTATTGTTATAATGTGAAACGACATTTATGTATTATATTTCCGATTTAGAAGAGTACAAGGCAGTTCCGGTGACAAAATAGATTTCAGTTCGAGATAGTGTATAAACAGAAGCGAACTGTAGTCACTGCATCTGAAAAAAAGGGGATACTATACCAGGGAAAATCTAAACATACATCCCCTGTAAAGACTCTTTCCATAATTATTATGGTTACATAGTGTTACCAGACAAGGTTTATTTAGAAAATCTATGTGGATTTAAATGGTGGCAGTGCAGAGGTTCTTTTGTCAAACATAATCTGTAAATAAGCTAGATACCCTATACCAACAAACAGGGTGTTTCACGAGAGACAGTGAATAATTGAAAAGGTTACAGTGCAGACTATTTCGAGTAAAACATCTAATGATTTTCTCCAGTTCTTAATTCAAAAATGCTATTAGAAGGTGTTAAGCAAATTCAAATGATTAAGTTTAAAGCTGATTTTCATGAATTCCACCAACGACTTGTATGCACTTTCGAATTCCCTTTACAAAACTTCGACTAGCTCTTCTGAGGCTGTGTTCGGGTCCTTTTATGTGGACAGCATTATTCTTAATATGAACGCTTAATAAGATCTGTGTTTAGCTCGTCATTGTAGATTTCGTCTTTGAACCCTGGAGGTAAGAATCCGAAGGATTAATGCCTGTTGATCTTGTTGATCGAAGCATGTTTCCATTCCTGTGGATTTATCTTCCGGAGAATGTTACGTTTAGATAATGTGTCTGGTCTTTTATGCGCAGTATGTATTGTACAAAACATAAAAAACATTCTTAATTCAGGATCCTATTCTGTCACTATTCCACTTTAATGTTACGATAATTGCGACTGTGGCGGTGATGCAGATGATTTATTAGGGTTAAAAAGAAATCCGTGTATAATTTGTCTGTTGGATAACATTCCGATAAAAGAGTTGCAACAGTTCAGTTGATACGATGCTAACTGCAAACTCTTAGAATACATTTTACTAAAATTTATTTTACTGAGTATCATACCTGGAGTCACAAACGATGGCAGTCGATTTTAGCCTTGTTCTGTGCATCTACGTCACCGTTTGTCCGACAGGCAATCAGCGCTCAGCAGTGTTCTCAGCGCTGTGTAATGAATGTCGTAGCCAATGTAGCGTTTAACGTGATCCTAGTAAGCTATTTAGTGAATTTTTATTCCATTTGTTGCGTGATATCACAGCAGATGGTGTTGGTAAGCCACAAATTCTTTACAAGCAGGTGAAAGACATAATTCGCAGTTCACACGCGTTCTTCAATCGCAGAACACGTGTATGCGCTTACCGTAACAGTCGCTTGGGAAAGGCAACAGTGTGCAAACCATCGTTTGTGATGGAACTATAGCGACACAGACAGTTCCCTCACGGATAGCATTATCTACGGCCACACAACTTGTATGGTGTAGCGTATTTTGTTTAAGTAACTGAATATCAGCACCTTCATATGATTTAGGCAGTGAAAGTAATGCCCGTCAGGGAAGTTGTGATGGGGCATGAGTGTTACGTGTTCAATATCTAATCTGCGTTTGGGGTGACATCTCATGGCAATAACGGGAGAAAATCATGATAAAGGTATTATTTTCACTATAAATGTAAATAATTAGTGTATATGGGTCTGGATGATTCAGGACGTATCAGAGAGTGGCAGAGGTGACAGGAATCAAAGAAAAAAAATAAGAGAAAACATGTATGATTTACATATTTAATTCACGTTACAGCGCTCCTCTTGTGAAGCTTCCTACGCATTTGTAAAGCACTCTTGGGATACACTGCCACACAGAGAGCTTAATGACAGGTTAAAATGCCGACTGAAAAAAGTGACTCACCCCGCATTCGATCCCAAAATATTTCGTTATTTAGCCACACACTCTACCGCTACGCTACTAAACCAAGAACCGATTCGTTCCCATATTCTGCGTTCTACTCGAACTGCTGTTTTGTTGAATCATTGCAGCTGTTACTGAGTGGCAACGTAATCGTTTCCGAAACCTGACTTCAGTTCTTCATAAATGAAATAATTTGTACGAAATATACAGAAGCTTCCCTCGTGAATTAGTGTATCTATTAATCAAACCCGGATAAAATCCTTACAGCATTTCTAGAAATTGCCTGCGTGTACTGACGGACTCGAGCAAGCGACTTCAGTTTATACAGGGTGGCCAGAAATAGTTTGCAAAGCTTGTAAGAGTGTGACAGCAAAAGTTGTGCTGAGAAGTAACGTTGATATGTTACACAGTTATCGAGTTAATTGGCCTTGACGTTAACGAAATAGGCTGTTATGAGCCCAGGTTTAAATGGATTGCGAGACACTATTAGTGTCAGTAGTCCTCAGAGCGCAGGTGGTAGGCACGTGACTGTTTAGCCTTTGGTTTGGGTTCAATTCGTAGTACCGTCACACATCAGTAGTTTAAGGCCCCCTCTTCTTCAGTTTTAGGAAATCAAACGAAGAACACGTTTGACGACAGTGTCTCTCTCTGGCGGGCAGTTTGAATCTGCATGTGCAACGGCCGGATTGGCTAACTTTAATGCTATTTAACTAGTTAACAGAGCCACGTATGGAATTTTTTCTTAACAACTATTTCACAGCACAATCTTCCCTGAACCACCCTTACAAGCTTTTGAGACTGTTTCTGACCAACCTATATAGAGATTATAGGCGCTGTGTTTTGAAAATCTTGGGTTATGATAATCACGTTACACTGTAAAACTCATAATTTTATCCCTATATAATTATAGTGCGTGTAAATGCTAGAAAAGTAACTTAAAATACATAATCACTCTCCTAAATAGGGAGACACTGGAACCTTTTCCTCCTGACACTTCCTTTTGCTGATGAATTCGTTGATTAGCGATTCCTGATTCAGTTCAGTTCCTTCCGAGATCGTTATAACTGTTCAGTAACACTACATGATCAAACCGAGCTTCGTTTATGGTGGCTCTGGTGTAAGTTTTCAGTCTTCGATGTGCAGAAAACGTTTCTCAGCACACATGGCTGCAGGTATCATTAAAAGAATTAGCAATAATTTTACATATTTTTATATCACGTTCTTCAGAGCTACACACTTATTTTCTGTCCTACTCAAGGATTGCGCTATACTATCAAAGCTCTCTAGTGTTACATTATGCTGTTTTACCATGTCCAAAAAGCACCTCTGAGTAAAGACAGTCTTGCGCAATAGAAATCGTCACCGTAAAAATGAAGTAACGTAGTTGTTATCTTCCGTGCCTAGTAGAAAGTTTTCTACTTTGACAGGGAGTGATATTCTTTCGGGCTGAAATCGGCTGTTATTGCTGCATACAGTTCGATGCACTACCTCAAAAAATAAAAATTTCACCTTTTCTTGAATATCTGATGAATTATGCTTGTCACTACTTCCTAATTTTAATGAAAATTATCTAAGGCATGAAACAGTGGGGAGACTTAATTGCAATGCATCTCATTTTTCTTTGGCATGTTCCAAAAGTGATGAAAATGAATCTCTAATTCTGGCTTCTTCTTCTGAAGACAAAAGAGCATCTAAAACGTTACTATCAATTCAGAGAAACATTTTGAAGTACTGCTTTACGTTCTAATCTTTTTTTGAATACAAAAATTAACATCCTGGTTTGGAACGGAGTGTAAAATTTTTTCTGTTTTTTAGATATTCTTCAGACTTAGCACCAGCGTCGTTTCTATCATCTTGCATGTCAGTAAGAAACTGCAAAAGAACTTCATGATTATTGTCTGTGCACAACAGATACACAACACGCATGCACCATCACGTTGGACAGAACAGTCTTAAATCTTGACCTGCTTTAATGTCATGAGAATCTGAAAAACGAACCCTTACATTTTTCTGTGCGAGCCCTGATTTCAGTTGTTTTATCGTGATGATCGTTTCTCCCTACATAGGTGGGTGCTAACAGAATGGTTTCGGAATCGGAGGAGAATACTGGTGACTGAAATTCCATGAGAAGATCCCTCTGCAACGAAAAACGCCTTTGTTTTAGTGATTGCCACTCCAATTCAGGTATCATGTCAATGACACTATCTCCCCTTTTTAGCGATAATACAAAACGAGCTGCACTTCTTTGAACTTTTTTCGATGTCATCAGTCAGTTCCACCTAATGGGGATCCCACTCCGTACAGCAATACCCCAGAATAGGGCGGACAAGCGTAGTGTAAGCAGTGACTTTAGTACGCTTTCTACCTTCTTAGTGTCCTGCCAATGAATCGCAGTCTTTTTCTGTTATCATTCTAATTTAGGTTATTTGTAATTGTAATCCCTAAGCATTTACTTGAATTTACAGCCGTCAGATTTGTGTAATTTGTCGCGTACTTCAAATTTTGTGGGTTTCTTTAAGTACTCTTGGAATAAATTCACACTTTTTTTTATTTATGGTCAACTGCCACTTTCCGCACCTACACAGATATTTTATCTAATTAATTTTTCAATTCGTTTTAGTCATCTGATAACTTTACAAGACTGTAAGTGGCGGCGTCATCTGCAAGCAGTCTAAGACAGGTACGCAGATTGTCTCCTACCTCGTTAATATAGATCAGGAACAACAGAGGCGCAATAACACTTTCTTGTGGAACGCCGGATATTCCTTCTGTTTTACTCGACGACTTACCGTCTACTACTAGAAAATGAGACTTTTATGACAGGAAATCACAACTGAGGTGATATCCCAAACTGCGTAGTTTGATTAGAAGACGTTTGTGGGGAAAGGTGTCGAAAGCCTTCTGGAAATCTAAGATTAGGGAACCAATTTGACATCCCCTATGGATCGCACTCATTACTTTATGAGTATAAGGAGCTAGTTGTGTTTCAAAAAAGAGAATGTCCGATTTCCTCCGTGGGTCACCATTCGTGTTACCGAAGTTGTTCAAAAGAACCGGTAACAAATCTAGCAGCCCGCCTCTGAAATGCTTCGATGGCTCCCTTTAATCATTACCTGACGCAGATCATAATTACACGAGCAGTACTCAAGAACAGGCAGCACCAGCGTTCTGCATGCGGCCTCTTTCCCAAAATTCTCCAGCTAAACTGAAATCGACCATTCGCCTTCCCTACCACAATACGATGGAGGGTTCCAAGAGCCTGGAGTGTGGCTGGATAGCAAAAGTAACGCCTTTTCTTGAGGAAAAATGGTATTGTCGTAAACTTGCTCTTACTAAGAGTGGGTTTCAGGAGGTGACCAGAGCTGCGATCACCTGGCTTCTCCTAAGACACACTCAACTGTGGGTATCCGCAGTACTGCCTCCAAAACACACAGATAAAGCAACCCCGTTTCTCTGTCAGAAGAAACATGGAACTAAGATGTCTGTATGAGACTGACGTCCTGGAGGCTCTACGTAGGGAAGTTATACCGCCGTTGTGCTAATCATTTCAGGTGAAAATGAAATGAAATGTCGTGTGACGAGGGCCTCCCGTCGGGTACACCGCTCGCCTGGAGCAAGTCTTTCGATTTGACGCCACTTCGGTTATTTGCGCGTCGATGGGATGCAATGATGATTACGACAACACAACACCCAGTCCCTAAGAGGAGAAAATTTCCGACCCAGCCGGAAATCGAATCCGGGCACTTGGGATTGACAGTCTGTCGCGCTGACCACTCAGCTACCGGGGCCGGACGTCATTTCAGGTGACGCCACAACACAGCACCGAATCCACGCAGGGAGAGAATCTCCGATGCGACCTGCAGTAGAATCTGGACCCGCTGAATTGCAGTCAGACACGCCGACCACTCAACTATGGGTGCGAACAGAAACAAAGAATTCTTCGCTGAAGACTTTTAGAAAGAGAAGAGATAACTATCTATGAGTTATTTCCCAGATGCCGTGTGAATTTTATCTACGATGCCTCACAATAACGTTAGGTTTAAACCTTCAGAATCCAGCTGTCTGTTGTGGTCATATTGTTATTGCTCGAATGATCTCTGTTTTCCGCTTCCTCTAGGTGCAGAGCATCGGATAGCACGATTACTGAATAGTGAAATGGAGTGGGAGAGATTTTATGCCTTTCTACTCACATAAGTGCACTCACTATTGTTTGAAATTGTAAAAATCCAAGAGTGTGGAGGAGTCTTCAACATCTTCACTTAAGTCTTACTGAACAGTGCTCGCAATCCTTGCCATCAGTGGCCAGCGAGTTTCTGCTCTGACGGAGAATAGTAAAGTTCCAGAGCAGCCAGAAAGAGAAACTTCTGTCTAGGATTCTGAAGAGTAAAGACTTTAGTTTAGGACAGGAGAGAATAATGATGAAACGAGCCTGGTTTGCACTAGAGGGATGTCTGTACTTGCGCGTTAAATACAAAGCGGCGGCTGAATCTGACACTCCAGTCGCTGCCGTCGCCGTCGGAACTATTCGCTCTCTGCGCGCCAGCTAAGATGAACTCCTTTGCTTGCGAGGTCGCCGATTAGAGGCGAAGTTAACTCGTTCCCTTCAGCAGCCATGTAAACGATTTTAAAGTGGCACATCAGGCTTGTTGCCGTGAACGCGCATTTTGGCACCCTAATGTTGTTAGTCCCTATATTTCTATCTACTTACTACTTTTAAGTAACAATTTACGTAGTCACTGGACAGGTTCACAAAGTGTTAACGGAACTGAGTTTCAGGTCTCCCAACCACTGTAAAATCACCTTCTGTGTGACTGAGTTTACTGACTGTAAAAGAAGAATGGTAAGTAGTGAGAGAAAAACAATTTAATAATTTGGTAAATCAGATACGCCTGCAATTTGAGGATGATTCGTTAGTCGCAGCACAAAAATGGGATTTACATTAGTGAGAGGGGTAATTTTCTAGTGCCTTTCTTCATGATTATGGTTATTTTTACGATTCAGAAGAAATACGTCTCGCTTTAGATCGGTCTGCAGGAGGCAAAGGGCCTCTTTGGTGAGCTGATGTGGAGAGAACTATTTACCTTTTTATGTTTTGATTCTGAAATCAGGAAATCAAAGACTGTAAGTTCTTGAAACGCCTGAGAATTGCTCTCTTAATTTTTACGTGCTGCGGAAACGGCCATTATGACACTGTGTAAGCAAGCCAAGAATTAATCCGTTTTCACTTACCACCTTTTACAGCCTCCAAGAACGGCTAAACACTTTCGGCTTCCTTATACTAAAAGGTGCCATAAGACAACAATAATTTTTTACACCGATATCTTCAATTGAATGGTTATTATTAAATAATGAACTCACGTACTCCAATCTGCCCAAGCTCCATTCAACGCTAAAAAAGGAAAAATACCAGAATGTGATAACAAGAAGATCAACCTTAGCATATCTCCTGCTTTTCTATAGAGATCATAATATTCTATCTGTCTCCCGAAGTAATTGACCGTAACGTTTCATCACCTATATCAAAATTATACATCAGAGTTATATTCAGTGGTTTTTTGTCGGTAGTTCCTTTTTATGCATCAGAGCGAAACTTTATGTTTAAAGACAGTAAGTCTAGTCGTTATAACGACTATTTCTTTCGATTCATAGATAAAAGATACTGTGGTGTTTAATTGGACCATCCCTATTAATAGGTTTTTCAGTATCGTTGTTTTAAGTAACTGTGCATGATAATTTAGGGTCGTTCCTTATTCTGTTGGTCACCAGAATTTGTTGCTGGGCATCGTAGGGAGATGCATCAAACCACAACACACACCCCGCAGTTGATATCGAATGCGTCTACCCGTTGTCTTTATGACAGATTTAAGCCTGCTGGCGTGACTTCCAACGGCAGGCAAATTGTTCACCAAAAAGAGAAACGATAGACGGTAGTGATGTTGGACTCTGGTATATGGAGCGAATTCGACGTTTTAACTCACCCACAAGGTGTTCCATTAGGTTCAGGTCGGAATTCGGAAAGGTCAGTTCACTTCCTTAGACCATTTCGTCACAGATGCTACTTTATTAAAGGATGCGTAGTCATTGTGATCCAGTTATCGTCTGCGATATTTCACTCTATTGTTGTAGTACACAGTGCTATAAATCATTCCGCATTTAGTTATTTATTAAGCGAAATAAGAGGGCTACAACGTGGTCATGAAGAACGCCTCCCGCACCGTCATACCGCCACATCCGTACTTCACTGGTTACGCTACACTTCCATCGAAATGCCAAAAGGTATAGCGTGCTAGAGGAAATCATTCGTTTCCAGCCATCGACTGTCCAATGGGTTCGCCCTTTGCAGCACCACAAGCAACGCATTATTATTGACTACGTAAGTACATGGCTTAGGTACAGCTACTCTCGCGCCGAACCCCACAGTTTCGCAATCTTTATGCACAGTCGATGCTCTAACTGGGCTACAGGTAGCACTCAAAAACTCACGACAGTTTCCATCCTCTGACCCCAATTGATATTTTACAGCCATTCGACGTGATGCTCAGTGGTCCCATTCCGTCAGTATATATCTCTCTCGACTTCGTGCAGCTGAAGATGTTCCAACGCGTTTCGACTTCGGTCGCATCATCAACAACGTCTTGGGTAGCTTCAAACGGGTTGAAATGTCCCTGATGGAACTGTTATTTGGATGAAATGGAGATATTACTTCACGTTCGCAGTCACTGAGCTATCCTAGCCGACCCAACAATACTTGCTGCGTCATTTTATGCCGGCGGGTCCCTCTAGCGTCATATGTAGTCTGAAAGAAGACACTCGACACCCATATAATTAAGATAAGGAGGACCAATTCATCACTTGATTAGGGATCCACAACACGCTCGAAGTCTTGGTGGAATCGGTGAAATGTGCATTACATCAGTAACCTGTGGATTAGAAGAGACTTTGGTTCATACAGGAGGCGTGCATGGGTTGTCTGTTGTTTTTGGGATGATAACCGTGTCCCGCTGGCGCAGTGGTCATCGCAACCGCCTAGCAAGCACGACACCTGAGCTCGAATCCAGGCGTAGCGCCAATTTTCGATTTTCAAATGGTTCAAATGGCTCTGAGCACTATGGGACTTAACATCTGAGGTCATCAGTCCCCTGGAACTCAGAACTACACTCCTGGAAATGGAAAAAAGAACACATTGACACCGGTGTGTCAGACCCACCATACTTGCTCCGCACACTGCGAGAGGGCTGTACAAGCAATGATCACATGCACGGCACAGCGGACACACCAGGAACCGCGGTGTTGGGCTTCGAATGGCGCTAGCTGCGCATCATTTGTGCACCGCCGCCGTCAGTGTCAGCCAGTTTGCCGTGGCACACGGAGCTCCATCGCAGTCTTTAACACTGGTAGCATGCCGCGACAGCGTGGACGTGAACCGTATGTGCAGTTGACGGACATTGAGCGAGGGCGTATAGTGAGCATGCGGGAGGCCGGGTGGACGTACCGCCGAATTGCTCAACACGTGGGTCGTGAGGTCTCCACAGTACATCGATGTTGTCGCCAGTGGTCGGCGGAAGGTGCACGTGCCCGTCGACGTAGGACCGGACCTCAGCGACGCACGGATGCACGTCAAGACCGTAGGATCCTACGCAGTGCCGTAGGGGACCGCACCGCCACTTCCCAGCAAATTAGGGACACTGTTGCTCCTGGGGACCATTCGCAACCGTCTCCATGAAGCTGGGCTACGGTCCCGCACACCGTTAGGCCGTCTTCCGCTTACGCCCCAACATCGTGCAGCCCGCCTCCAGTGGTGTCGCGACAGGCGTGAATGGAGGGACGAATGGAGACGTGTCGTCTTCAGCGATGAGATTCGCTTCTGCCTTGGTGACTATGATGGTCGTATGCGTGTTTGGCGCCGTGCAGGTGAGCGCCACAATCAGGACTGCATACGACCAAGGCACACAGGGCCAACACCCGGCATCATGGTGTGGGGAGCGATCTCCTACACTGGCCATACACCTCTGGTGATCGTCGAAGGGACACTGAATAGTGCACGGTACATCCAAACCGTCATCGAACCCATCATTCTACCATTCCTAGACCGGCAAGGGAACTTGCTGTTCCAACAGGACAATGCACATCCGCATGCATCCCGTGCCACCCAACGTGCTCTAGAAGGTGTAAGTCAACTACCCTGGCCAGCAAGATCTCCGGATCTGTCCCCCATTGAGCATGTTTGGGACTTGATGAAGCTTCGTCTCACGCGGTCTGAACGTCCAGCACGAACGTTGGTCCAACTGAGGCGCCAGGTGGAAATGGCATGGCAAGCCGTTCCACAGGACTACATCCAGCATCTCTACGATCGTCTCCATGGGAGAATAGCAGCCTGCATTGCTGCGAAAGGTGGATATACACTGTACTAGTGCCGACATTGTGCATGCTGTGATACCTGTGTCTATGTGCCTGTGGTTCTGTCAGTGTGATCATGTGATGTATCTGACCCCAGGAATGTGTCAATAAAGTTTCCCCTTCCTGGGACAATGAATTCACGGTGTTCTTATTTCAATTTCCAGGAGTGTACTTAAACGTAACTAACCTAAGGACATCACAAACATCCATGGCCGAGGCAGGATTCGAACCTGCAACCGTAGTGGTGGCGCGGTTCCAGACTGAAGCGCATAGAACCACTCGGCCACAACCGTCGACTATCAACTTTCCCCATTGTTTTAAATCATTGACCACAGCCTGCTAATGCCTTTAATTTCTTAGTGTGGTGGTCAGTTTGCGTAAGACAGTGAAGATAAGCAGTCGCCTTACATGAAACCCTTTGGGCCACGCCAATGCCACTGTGAACAACAGGATACTGCAGCCAGAGAGAAGAACAACAGCATACTGCAGCCAGAGAGAAGAGTTGTGAGCTGCATTTCTGAATTTGTTAGAGTAATTCATTTCGACAACTGTGCGTAAGTGCCCGATGATGAAGCCATTATTTATTTGGAAATCGATTGCATGTAAGGTAAGGCATAAACAATAGGTGATTGGGAAACTAACATGAAAGTAGTCTGTGTGCCGGGATACCAGATCAGAGTTCCGTCGGCCAGGTGAACTCCGCGTGCAGTGGGGCCTCCGCCGCAGCTGCAGAAGCGCGCCGACCAGTCACTTGGAAGCGCTCCGCGTGTGCTTGGCGCGCCTGTTTTTCCCGGCAGTTAACAGCTCGCAGGCTGTGACGGTCTCCGCGCAAAACTGTAAATTATACGGGTGGTCGCGTGGTGTGCCGTGCCGCGCCAGACCGAGGTTCCTTTGGCTACGGCCAGCGGAACGCGACTCAACTCCATGAAGGAGCGGCCAAATTATGGCCCGGAGGGACTCCCAGCAGTCGCTGCCAGCCAGCTAAATCTGGTCTGCGGCACTCTGAACCCCTAGCCAGCTCCCGGCCTTACAAAGTAAATAGGTGTTCGTTCAACCTCCTCCATTCCTAACTAATTTATCCCACAGTCTGAATCTGTTTTTAATTTTTGAAATTGTTTTGAAATATTGTAATATGATATTCTACAAGTAAAACTAAGGGGACAAGTTCATATAAACATACGTCCGTAAATGTTTAGTTACAGTGTTCCGCTAATCAAAGATTTTGCGTGATATTTAACAACTTGGTTAATATGAAGTCATAGCAAAGCCGTACGAGGCTAAAGTAAAGCACGATTTTCATTTCTTTTGTTGTTATTGGTCTGGTAAAATGGACATAAGCGTTTGGCGTCATTGGCCGGGAGGCCCCTTCCGGGGCCGGTTCTCCCGCCTGGGTGCAGGCCGTATTCCTTTCGACGCCACATTGGACGTCCTGCGCGTCACTTGGGCATGTAAAGGTAATGGAGACAACACAAAACCCAGTCCCTGAACGAAGAAAACTCCCGACCCAGTCGGATATCGAACCCTGGCCCCTTAGGACGGCAGTCCGTCACATCGACCATTTAGCTATCGGGGCGGACAGGGAATCTAGTAAGACATATCCTATACGTGTATTTGCAGTAGTTTTCCACAGCATACAGCGAAGCAAAGAAGTAATTTCGTAAGAGTTTTAATTTATTAACTACTTGGCCCAATCTGTTTTTTAAAATATAGAAAATGCACAAAGTTCTCAGCAGAAGTTGTAGAGAATTTAATTTAGGAGAAACTATGATAATATCGTTAACTGAAACTTTATGAATGTGTCAGATGATCAGCTTTTATTAATATCATAGCACACTTGAATTATTGTTTAACCGGAAAAACAGAAATCAGTGATAAGGAAGCTGTACATTTTATACACAGTTTCACAATATATTTATAAAAAATGTTCAATAACGTCTCCACCGAGTTCAATGCATTTAGCTGCACATGTATGAACAGAATTTTTTTCTCGTTTCAGTGTCACAGTATTGTTCTTAATTTCGTCTATTGCATACATAATGCGAGCAAGTAATGCCTCACGTGTGTTGACCTTGTCCTCATAAACATCTTTCATTCTTCCCCACAAACAATAATCCGTTGTCATAAAATTGGGTGATCTAGGTGGCCAGAGACGTGTAGCATCACGACCAATCCATTTCTGGGGAAAATGTTTATTTAAATGTGTAGTAACGGCGTTGGTGAAATGTGGAGGCGTGTCGTCGTGTTGAGAATACGTTTGCAGCCGCGTGAAATGTGGAACGTCTTCGAGCAAGCGCAACACTTCTTCTTGAAGCAATTATAAGCACGTCTCTCTAGTTAGACGTCCTGAGAAAATTGTAAGTAGGCTGTTTAGGTTTTCATATTGGCAACGCCACGTAGCGCTCTGTATGAAAATCACTGGCTGTGCTGTGTGCAGTCTGTGGCTAGTTTGCATTGTTGTCTGCCATTGTAGTGTTGGGCAGCTGGATGTTAACAGCGCGTAGCGTTGCGCAGTTGGAGGTGAGCAGCCAGCAGTGGTGGATGTGAGGAGAGAAATGGCGGGGTTTTGAAATTTGTAAGATTGGATGTCATGAACTGCTATATAAATTATGACTTTTGATGACTATTAAGGTAAATACATTGTTTGTTCTCTATTAAAATCTTTCATTTGCTAACTATGCCTATCAGTAGTTAGTGCCTTTCGTAGTTTGAATCTTTTATGTAGCTGGCAGTAGTGGCGCTCGCTGTATAGCAGTAGTTCGAGTAAACAAGATTTTTGTGAGGTAAGTGATTTGTGAAACGTATAGGTTAATGTTAGTCAGGGCCATTCCTTTGTAGCGATTACTGGAAGTCAGATTGCGTTGCGCTAAAAAAATGTGTGTCAGTTTAGTGTTGATCAGGATAAGTAAAGAGCGAAATGTCTGAGTACGTTCAGTTCTGCTCAGCTGTTTGTGAATCAAATAATGTAAGAGGTTTATCAGCACAGTAATTAATAAATTTTTCCAAGGGGACGTTTCATATGTCGACCCTTAGCCGAGGATACCTCACTGGAATCTTCTGATTTTTTCTTGTAGTTTGTGTAATAAGTGTAGCTTTTGTTTATTGCTAGCGCGTAATTATAGAGAGAATTTCCTTTGTAGGTGTAGTCTTTAATTGTTGTACAGTAAAACAGTTGCTCATGCATGTAGATATGCACCAAGTATTTTGCAGATGCGCTCGCAATTGACTAGATATTATTATGCATGAAAATGCATTACAGAATCACGAACAGCCATAAAACAACTGCAAATCATTGTTCATGAAAATCATGAGACCTTGCTAGCTAAACCTGTCTCAGTTGCATCTACCGATTCGGTTACGCAACTTGCAAAGACTTTGGAAAACTTAAAGGACACAGTAGATACTCTGAAAATTGGTTCAGGAGGTCACACGGAGGAAATCAGTTCATTATCAGAGAAAGTAGTTGAACTTTCGGATCAGCTAAATAATTTATCTACGAAGGTAGACGATAATCTGAATGACACAAAACCGGTAGTCTTTAATGACACAGAAGAGTTCGAACAAATTAGGAAATTCAAACAAAATCAGAAGCAAATTAATACGCAACACCAAAGAGAAATCCGGGAAGTACAAGATCAGCTGACACAGGTAATACAAGAATTACGTATTTCAGAGGACACTCGCGCTCCAATACGGGAAGAGGGACAGGGAAATACGGAACAGCCACAAAATAATAACACAGGGCACTTCCGAAATTATGAAAGAAATTGGCAAGATACACCGAATTTTGAGACTGAACCGGCGAAAGAACGTAACATTGACCGACATGCGACTCGCCGACATGACGATTTTGACTATAAGCTGTTCAATATTACGCGAAAATTCAAAACATTTAAGAATTCCGGCAACGACATTCATCCACATGCGTGGCTTCATCCATTCTCTCATTGTTTCCCCCCCCAACTGGTCATTAGAGCACAGATTAGAATTTATGTGCGGCTACTTAGAGAATGATACAGCTGTAAGGATGCGATCGGTCTGTCACGATTGTCACAGTGAAGGAGAATTTTACCATCCCTTCCCTCAGCATATTCGTCTTAAGCCACACAAGACCGAGTAAAACATAGCATCATAATTATGAAACGTTTCGAACAATCCGAATTTTCCAGTCTTGTGAAATATTTTGAAGACATGTAGCACAAGAATCAGTACCTGTCAAACCCATACAGCCCCTCAGAACTCATCCGCATTTGCTTAGTCAAATTACCTGAACATTCACGACATATTATTTTGGCATGACGTTGCAAAGACGACATTAAAACTTTTCACGGACTCTTACAAGAATTGGCAATCGACACTGACAATCGAGGGACGCGAAAACAGAAACACAACAATTGCGGGTCACATCCCTCGCAATTCCGCGATGAAAGAAATAATAACTGGACACAACACAAATCGTGACCAAAACAGACAACCGTTGGCAGAGTAGTAATAATTACGGAGAAGGATCGCATTTCCAAAGTAATGAATGTGACAGAGACAACCACTGAAACAGACAATATGGAAACCAAAACAATTATTATCAAGGAAGACAGAATAACTTCAGACACAACGGCCCACCGCGCGGTTACGACTCAGGGAGAAGTTCTCCACCACTTAACCGACAAGAAAGAAACTACAGGAACTACCGACATGACAACACACGATATAATCGTAACGACAGACCTGAATTTCGTCAGAACTGGCGGGATGTGAACACCGCAGGGCCCTCTCGAGAAGATGAATTTGTGGAAATTAGGTCTCCTAATCCTAATAACGATGCGCGCCAACAAAGAGACAGACAATGACTCGCACCGCAGGCAGCCAGATGCGCCGGCTGGCTCAGATAAAAATAACATAGGCGCTCACCTTGAGAAAAATTTTAGCATTCCTTACCGACGTGCACAACACGATAATTGCTTTGGAGTTGAAACTCTGCCCACTAGAAAGGGTTAAAGATTGCACCACATTTCACATATAAAACCGTTTCTTAAGAGGTAATCAGCTTTTTAACTTTGTATTTGCCATATAAGTTTTCACTTTACATTCCTAGTATGGTTTGTCAGACTTATAATCTGTTAACATGCAAGAATGTTTGACGTTAAATATCCAGTCAACAACCAAGAGAACTTATTTAAACAGAAATTACGAATGCCCTGTTATAGTGAACAGACGTCACAGTGTTATTTTGTGTGTACATGCTTGCTTGTTAGTTGCACGATTACGTAACGACTATAAGGCTTACATACTTAGAACATATACCAGTGCTGCCAATGAAATATTACTGCAACATTTAGGTTTACTTGAAAATATATTATGGATTTAAAGTGCTTTCTGAGAGATACCAGATGACACTGAGTTTAGTTTCGTTGATAGCTACACGATTATATCACGATGCTACTAATATGTGACACAATTAACACTGTTGATTTTGCGGTGTATGTGTTTTATATCTGCACAGTTTTTCTGTGATTATTCTGGAAAGTAAAACATGTTTTAGTAGTAACTTTTCTGGTATAGCTACAATGAGGCAGCGTTTTCCGTGGCACAACAATACGTTACATTATAGTACTTTCTAGATCACGATAAGGTACGTAATAATTACGATATCTATACGCATAGCATTTCACTTTTGTTTATCATGAGGTAAGTACATTGACTTCTGCAGAACGTAGCTTTCGGAGGACGATAACTACGACACTTCCACCGAATTATCTTACAGCAACACGCACATTTAGCGCTACAGGACACTCATTTGAGTGATTAATTTGGTACTTAAAACATCAATTTTTTTAAAGATTTTTGGATTACAAAGATAGTTTTCCGTGATACATTTTATTCCATTGCTGTTATCTGCAACACTCGAGGGTATAATTACATTAATCCTCTGGGGTGTACCATGTGTGTGGCAAGCCCAAGGAGACGTAGCTAATATGGTATTTGCTTATACAACTTTACACATCGGTACCATATTTCTCCAACACAAAAAAAACAACTACCTCATTGTTTAACAGAGAAACAAAAAATTTTTTTACCACATCAGTGACATGTTTACGCAATTACACAATTGGATAACTTCACACTTATGAAACTGTATTTTGTCTGTACTTCGAGAACTCTTGATATTTTTCAGAACCATTGTGATACTATGAGGGCTTTGAACGACGTATTTGGTATGGGATCATGATTTTAAAGTACATTTGAGGTAGATGACAATTGAAATGAGCAGAGAATATTTTTTAGGTTTTGAAATTATTGCAGAAAGCTACGACATTTTTGAGATTTGGCTGAGGTGTTATGGTGTTTATATTATGACAACGATGTGTATTATGCTGTTGAGGTATGATCAGTAAGATGATGCTACCGTATTTGATAAATTTGATCATGCTATGTATTTCTTATGATGAAAAATTGAAGAAGTGTCGACGAATACGTGTATGTATAATAAGGTAAGGAATAATTAGCAGTGGTTAAGGACTCCGATTTGTGCAAAAGGATGTAGGAAACCAAGAATCGTACTTTAAGAGTTATGAAATGTGTGTAAATTCATGAATGTATCACAACGCTGGCGAAAATTTTTTGGGCACTGTTATATTTACAGGATTTTGTTTCTACAGATTTGAAACGCAAATTGTCGACCTGTGAAATTTTTTATATGACACTGTCACTGTAGCGCAAACTGCTGTCGTAAATATTTTGGTAAGAAGGTTAAGTGACCACCTGCACATAATGCGTTTTGGGCGCCAAGCTGAGGGATAGTCGTCTGACAAAAGAAAGCCATTAGGTGGAGAGAAAAAAAAAAGAGGCCATTATCCTCGCTATTAACATTTCTTTGTTGAAAGCATCGCTAATACGACACGCTGAAACTTTAAAACATATGATTACACTGTGGAGCCCTTAATTTGTAATATTTACTAAAATGCCTAATGAAATGATGAGAAACATTTTACATCTGTTGTCTTTGCAGTTGAGAGCTTCCTCATTTTGTTTAATATCTAGTTTCTTGTTGCACCACAGCATTGTTTAACTTAAAATTTAATAGATGTACTAATATCACTATTTTCTGTCTCAAGAACCAGTAAAGAATAATTTTATGATGTACTTTTGTAGAAAAGAGACCACAAATAGACATATCCCTTCACAGGACTTGCTAAAATAATTTTTTAACAGGTTGGTAACTTATCTGCTAGAGTACGTCAAGAAGATGCATCACCCTAGTGTTAAGATGTGACACAGATATTGAACTTTGCCATTTTTAGGGTAACATTTTTCTGCTTGAGCTTTGTCATGTTTAGATATAAGTTATTGCATTTGCTGCTGCTGTGTGCCAGGCATAGTGCTACTAAATTTCACTTTGTAGTACTCTGTTAAGCTAGGTTTACTACTGATTTATTTTTCTTGTTGCTGCACATTGGTTCATTTTAGTAGTAATGTTGCATTGCTTGGTAATTTAGATATACTGTAGCTTCCTTTGCCAGTTGCCATTTTTTTCATTGCTGTTTGTATTAATTGTATTGTGCTGCTGCATTTCCTCATCCCTTAGTTTATCTGAGCTCAGTAGATTTAAGTTAGCTTAAGAGGGGTTAGACAATATAAGAGAATGTGTTGCAATGAATTGGAAGGAATGCATTGAGAAGCTATAAGAAAATGGTTTGGCCAAAAAAGTATTTTGAAATAGGATATGAACAAAACAGTAGGGTTTAGAGACAACAGGTTTAGGTAGGATTTTCTTGGAAATAAATGATGAGGTAAGATAGTGGAAAATAAATAATGAGATAAGAAATGTGTGAACATATAAATACAGAAAACATGCTTGGACAGAATATTTTTGGTGGAAACAAATGTTGAAATAAGAGGGACGATCTATGGAATGAAGTTTTGGGTTGGACTGCAGTACCAAATGCTACACTGAAAACAAACCCTGTCCTTTCCTTTTGTGTTATCCCACTATGTGTTTGTGTACCCTTGTGTATTTGTTTTCTTCCTGTCTCTGTGTACAGTTTCATAGATTTTTTTTGTCTTCTAATACTAAGCTACATTCACTATGATGAGGAAAACTGTTATCCTCAAATATAATTTTCATTAATAATATGTTATTTACTTCGTCTACGATGTTTAGACATTCTTTATTCTATTTTATTTTAATGCTCATGAGTGAAGTTGATGTTTCAAAAGTTATTCTGTTCTTTTATGTATTTACTTATGTCATAATTCCTGTAAAACTGATGCATATGTTTATTTCTATTCTTTGGTAAAGCCCCTATTACTACAAATGTTCTCTGTATTGTTATGTTCTTTAATGATGTATATTGTACCTTTGTTATTGTATTATTATGTTATTAAATTGTATTGAGATCAGTTCATCAAATTAAGTAACTTATAAGTTAAATTTCACTGCACACATTTCTGTTGGTCATAGTATATGGACAATATGTGAGAAGTAGGGACTGATAGTGTTTGCACGTGTTAATATTTCAGCAAGGGACTGGATAACCGAATTGCTGGTTCTAAGGACATTTCAAACAAATTCTTTGTGAGTGGACAAGTGGTGATTTATGGACTTGCTATATTCTCAGCAAGACTCTTCGATGGTGATTGTGAACCTACATAGTCACAACAGATGGTAGCTGGCTGTCTCTACAAGGACTGCAGTGGGTCTGCACCTCCGGTAGCCCACCATTACCATAATCTCTACCAGAACTACAATGGGTCTGCTCTGTGGTGACCTACCTACCACTACTCTTCAAAACTTCGACTGACTCTGCTGTGGGTTTGCTCTGTTGTGGACCAATATCTGTCTGCATTTCAAGAGTCACCACTGTCTTTCCGTTGAAAGGACAACACTACTTCTTCAAGACTGCATGGAAATCCACTACTTCCGTGAACATTGTCTTTTACTGCTCAGACTTTGAGAAAAACACTGCAATTTTACTGTAATGAACGATCAGGACTGTCTTTATGAACTGTGAGAAAATTTTAGGTTTTGACCAACATTGTATCAATAATTGTGTGCATTTGATTTCTTTGTTATTGTAATTGTGAAAGATTTTTAACAAATTTGTATTGGCCAGTGCCCAAAACAATTTGTAAAATTTGTTGTGGGGAGCATGGGAGCTATCTAAGTAGGCTGCGTACGTTTTCTTATTGGTAACGCCACGTAGCGCTCTGTATGAAAATCACTGGCTGTGCTGTGTGCAGTCTGTGGCTACCTTGCGTTGTTGGCTGCCATTGTAGTGTTGGGCAGCTGAATGTTAACAGCGCGTAGCGTTGTGCAGTTGGAGGTGAGCCGCCAGCACTTCTGGATGTGGGGAGAGAAATGGCGGGGTTTTGAAATTTGTAAGACTGGATGTCATGAACTGCTATATAAATTATGACTTTTGATGACTATTAAGGTAAATACATTGTTTCTTCTCTATTAAAATCTTTCATTAGCTAACTATGCCTATCAGTAGTTAGTGCCTTCCGTAGTTTGAATCATCTATTTAGCTCGCAGTAGTGGCGCTCGCTGTATTGCAGTAGTTCGAGTAACCAAGATTTTTGTGAGGTAAGTGATTTGTGAAACGTATAGGTTAATGTTAGTCAGGGCCATTTTTTTGTAGCGATTTCTGGAAGTGAGATTGCGTTGAACTAAAAATATTGTTTGTCAGTTTAAGCACAGTCATGTATAACTGTTCTAAGGGGACGTTTCAAAAAGAATGGTCCAATAAAGTGAGTGTTCACTATACCGCTCCTCACATTTGTGCTAAATCGATGCTGGAAATTGCAGTGCCCTCTTGCACGTGGGTTTTCTTCACAAAGTACCTGCTAATCATGTAAATTGTTTCAATATTTCCAGTAAATTGTGCCTCATCAGTAAATAATATGTATTTGTGTAATTTGGTATCACGAAGCGAAGCGGTGGATTTCCTGGATGTAAATGATGCACTTTTTCTTTATGCTAAGGATACAGATTATGGTACCTCATTTTACGCAATATCTTAGATTGTGAAATGCCTAGTCGTTGTGAAGTATGTTTTGTACTGGCAGCCGGGCTACGTTGAATACCATCCATAATATCCTCCTCATCATCTTCACATATCGAGCCCTCGTACTCTTCATGAACGCCAGGTAGAGAATCTGTCTCCTGTGACATGCTAAGTAGTCGACTAATGGTTCATGCATTCGGCATCCTCTGAGTTGGAACACGTATGCAGTATTCGTTAAGTGCAGGCGTAGCGTTACTATCACATTGGCATAAATAAACACCATATCGGACTACTACTCTGTCGTAAATTTGAAAGGCATCCCTATATAAATAATAATTAGTCTACAAACTACAACAGTTGCTTTGTAGTTTCACTGAACAATACACAAAACTAACTCGTTTCAAGTTTAGGAAACGAATGAAACAGCTCACTATCGGTTTCCAACAATGACATAAACGTTTATACATTGTTAATGGAAAGTAAACAAATTTACTTCTATAATAATCTTTGCTTCTCTGGATGTTCTGGAAAACTACTGCAGATACACGTGTTGTACATGTTTTAATAGATTCACCACACCAATAAAAACTAAATAAATGGAAACCGTGCTTTACTATAACCTCGTACGGTTTTGAGATGGCTTCATAATTGCGAAGTTGCTAAATTTCAGGCAAACTCTTTTATCAGCTGTAGCTCCCTAAATAAGCAGTTCTGGAGCTATGTTCATATGATTTTTCCTTTAGTTTTTTACCTGTAGAATAACATTAAAATATTTGCATATAATTGTGAATCACCCTGTATATACAACCTGATAACATTCGGGCCTTGAAGACTTATACTGTTAAGGTCTAGGGTTTTACGCACATACACCGACGGAAATAAATTACAGCACAAAAAAGTTATAAATATAGATTGATGAAACTCGAAAACACTTTTGTCTAGGTAACGTATGTAACTGATTAACGGTGTAGTGTCACAGGTTGACTGCAAATTCGAGATGTTGGTATATTATTAACCTGTGCACTGTATGTTGCACTGGGTCGGTTGATACAGAGGCGGTTAACGCTCTTTGTAGGTGACACAGGGGCCGACGTCCAGTAATGTCCCGTATGTGCTCGATTGGAGACAGGTCTGGTGATCGAAAAGGACAAGACGATATGCTGACACAGTAGGGATTGATGGGCTATGTCCCGTCGCCTGCTAATTCGATAACTATTCGATGAAATATAGTGTTAAGTGTTGTGCTTAAAAAGGTGTGTGACAATGAGAGTATTATCAAAAAACATCGAATGTCATATCAGAGATTATCATAAAACTTCCATGTGTTGACTTTCATTTATTTTGATTCGGCTACTGCACTCGACAGAGAGAGAGTACATCTGTACTAGAGGATCTGATTAAACGATGGACTTGCCGTCTTGTTGAAGCTGTATGTAAGAGTGTTACAATATTATATCTACTATTTATATCAAGTTGTCATTCAAGCCTTTCCTTCACCCACCTCTTGTTATATGGAACTGAATAAGAAGAATTGTTCTAACATTACAAAGCTGCGACGTTAAAGCATTGTCAGTTATAGGCCATCAGCCGCCTTTACGCCAAAATAACTTAATTTTAAATATTACAGGGTTCACCCGTTAAATAAGGAAGCAGTGTTTATGTTGTTTAATAGAGAAAGCTATACGGATCGTTTTTTGACAAACAGGATTAACTTAAATAGGTTCTTTGATGAGAATACGTGTGGCTCCGATCTTCTTAGTCGTGGAACGAAATAAATTTGCCAAATAATCTCTGAACGAACGTATATGATAAACTAATGGATTAATTACCTATTTTATAGCATTAAGTAATATTTCCTGTCAATGGTGAGCATTTTTTCCCTATAAATTTTTTCAGTTAATTACGTGGGTTTTACTGATGTTTGCTCCCGTAGCGTGAAAGTTTACGCCAGGCAAAGCATATTCCTAATTACGCACTGTGATTAACAGCATTGGGCACGAGACTTACTTGCTAATAGTGCCGCACACATTAACAACTTCAAAGAATAATTTTTGGCTCGGAACGAATGATTACTCATCGTTGTTGAAAATTCCTAATTGCTAGGAATACTCTTTCAATCTTAACTTGGCACACCTAATGTTATCAGGCAGAGCAGTGGCTGCATGGGCGGAATCGATTAACCTTGCAGAGTCATCTATTTGTCTCAGTCAATAAGGAGAAGCGGAAAGTGGCCAATACAGTTAGAAAAGCGTTATGTGCTCGAGCGTTATCCTGTTAGAAATCGCTGCCTGCAATGCTGTTCATGAATGGAGTTATAACTGGCCGAATCACAAGACTGCTATAGAAATTTGCAGTTGGGATGCGTGGGTTAAGCACAGGAGTGCTCCTGCTGTTATAGGAAATCACACACATGACCATAACTGCAGGTGGTGGTCCAGTGTGTCTAGCACGCAGACAGGTTTGTTGCACACCTCAACTGGCCGACGTCTGACCAATACACAGCAATCACTATCACTGAGGCGGAACCAGCTTTCATCAGAGAACACAACAGACCTCCACACCGACTTCCAACGAGCTCTCACTTGACAGCAATGAAGGCTCGACGGGCGATGGTTTGGGGTTAGTGGAATGCACGCTATAGGGCTTGTGGCTCGGAGCTCTACTTGAAGTAGCCTATCGTAACAGCTCGTTGTGTCACAGTGGTGAAAACTGCTGCTCAAATTGCTGCAGCAGATTGAGTACTTGCGACAAAGCCCTACAGCGAAGACAATGGTCCTCTCTCTGTAGTCCCACGTGGCCATCCAGAGCTCTGGCTTCTTGCTACCGTACATTCTCGTGACCACCGCTGGCAGCAATTATGTACATTGGCTGTATTCCTACCAAGTCGTTCCCCAATATCGCAGGAGGAACATCCAGCTTCTCATAGCCCTATCACGCGATTTTGTTTAGACTCCATGAGGTGTTGATGAGTGGGTCTTCTAGCGACTTAAATGTTTTCTTCACTAACTTCAACTCACCTCGTCAAGTTTCGTAGGCAACTAACGCTCACAATCGTTACAGCGTTTATTTGAAGCCGAGCTAAGTTTCATCCCCGTAGTTGCGCTACTAACGCCTAACTTATGCGACAGGTGTGAAGTTTGAATAGACATCATGTTTCGGAAGTAGAAGCACGCCCACCAACTTTCGTTCATGACGTACGGCCCCATCTCGGTGCCCGATTTTCTTTATCAGAGTAAAACCCTATCAATGGTAACAATTATAATGAAGTAATAATTCAGAAAAATCATTGTACTACACTCTAGAGAGTGAATTGATTTGGCAAAAGAAAGAAGTAAGACATAATTATAGTAGTCAAGCAAAAGGCCGTTCAGTCGGCTAAAAGATGGGAAGATTAGCGGAGCAACAGAAAGCAGTAGAAAGCCGCATGATTGTGTGAAAGAAGGACGGAAAATTACAGAGACTTGCATGAAAGAGAAGCACTATTATCTATAACGACAATTCAGATAGCCAAGCAGTACTAGGCGAAGAAAGGTAGTCCAAAGGGTGGATGGAATGTGCAGGGAGTATCCGTTAGAGAGTTCAGTATTCAGAGATATAACAGGAACGATCATTCAGAGCAAAAAATCTTGTAAACATGGGTTTTAAACAGCCTATCTCAAGAGCTATGAGCACTTGTTCAGTAGAGCAGATGTGTTTCATAGTAAATAAGATGATCAAGTGCTCTAGGTCCTAAGGTATGGAGTTTAGAGTACATGTTTACTGCCTTTTATTTTCTTGGTTTGGTTGATACTATCAGCACTCTACATGTGAAAAGTGAATAGCTTGAAGCAGAATAGGTTTGTTTTACAGTACCTAAGATGAAGTGCTCATAGCTTCTAAGGTAAACCTTTTAGAGTACATGTTCACTAGACTTCCTTCTTTCGAAAGATCGTTACTGTTTATAGATGAATGTTGACCACCCCTTTGGAACATTCTGTGTAGAAGAGCTATACAAGTGAAAGAAATTTGAAGGCAGCAGTAACGAAAGGTAGCAAAATTAAATGACAATGAGATGGATAATATGGCATTATGAGAAGAAATTTTCAGGAGAATCATAACTGAAGAATGAAATTTTCACTCTGCAGCGGAATCTACGCTAGTATGAAACTTCCTGGCAGATTAAAACTGTGTGCCGCACCGAGACTCAAAATCGGGACCTTTGCTTTTCAGGAGAAAGTGCTCTACCAACTGAGCTACCCAAACATGGCTCACGACCGACTCCTCCCCACCTCCCCTCCTCATAGCCCCGCTTCTACCAGTACCTCGTCTTCTACCTTTAGAACAACTCTGTTGTTACCGGTGAGAGGTGGGTGCTCCTCATAAAGATTAATAAAAGGAACATTCTTTTTTAGGGAAAGCACTATCAAACACTTGAGGTTATGAAAGGGTGCTGGAAGATCTGGAGATGTTTCTGAAACCGTATTTATTGTTGAGAGGCTGATGTGTGTCACAAGGAGAAATAGGCAATATTGTCATTTTTCACATTATCAAAGGTCACAGTACGATGTCCTTGTCTTTTTCGCAAAGTAGAGCGTTGGAGTGATGTGCAATATAGCAGTTGTCCATCTAAAACAATAAATCTGCTTCAGTGGAGTCCTCCTGCTGAGCTGGGTGGTAACGTGCCTGCCCCCATGCAGTGCGGCCAGGTTCGATTCCAGGATGGGTCGGAGATTCTTCCCGCCTGTGGACTGGGTGTTTTGTTGTCCTCATCATCATTTCATCGTCATCACAGGCACGCAAGGCACCCAATGTGGCGTCAGCTGAAATAAGACTTGTCCTCGGCGGCCGAACTTCCCCGGATGGGGCCTCCCGGCCAACAATGTCATACGCTCATTTAATTTCATTTGCTTCAGTGAACTGAAACGTTAGTCCTTCACCTCCCTAAGCGCACGGCCAAGCGCTGGCGTTCCCAGGGCAGTGACCTTCCTAAACTCACACAACCACCTGCTCTGGAAGTGGATTTATTTATTTACTTTTGAACCAAGGCGGTTGCTTTTTTCCAGGCCCTCGAAATAAGCGTGCGTCGATGGTCGGCTGCCCCCACTTGAGGCTATTCTGTCAAACCACAAGGCCCTGCAAAGGCTAATCCCTTCCACGAAGGCTACCGACCCCTCCACGTATCTTCTCACTTTTGCTGCTGCCCTCTAACTGTTTTTGGGTGGGTGCTGGGAGTGATAGGCTCCTCTATTTGAACGATCTTACGCCATTCATTTCTGCCCAGCCACTATTAGTGGTCAAAGTGTACTCCCTTGAATCAAGAGTCTGTGTCACCTCGTGTAAATAGTGCAATTAGTAACCTCATTCTACATGACATTTAATACGTTTCAAAGGAAAGCTTTCTAAGAATCCCACGTACACTCTATAATACTCAGAACAATGAATACAGTATATTAAAATGTCTGTCTTTCACAAAGTTCTGAGTATCGATGGATGTAAACAGAAATACATAATAAATATCTTCGATATGAAAAGGGAGAATTAAGTTGCTGTAATATTAACATTGTTATCACCGAAGTTACGATAGAGGCCTCATCAACCACCAGATGGGCTTTACATTTAGGTCGCTTGGTAACAAAAAGCAGTACATTGGTCATGATACAAAATAGCTTACTATCTTAGACTGATTCATTTACTAGGGGAAGGTTAAATCAAAAAGAATACATTCCCCTTGAGATTATGCTTCCACAGTTTACCTTCATGCATTAATTTTGATAATACTCTAACATTACTGAACCGTGGATTTACTCTCAAAACCTTTTCTTAAGAATTTATTTTATTTACTAGCGATGAACATCAACAAAAGCAAAGCTAGGAAAATGGAATGTAGTTGAATTAAGTCGGGTGATGCTGAACGAATTAGATTAAGAAATGAGACATTTAAAGTAGTAAAGGAGTTTTGCAATTTGAGGAGCAAAATAACTGACGATGGTCGAAGTAGAGAGGATATAAAATGTAGACTGGCATTGGCAAGGAAAGCGTTTCTGAAGAAGAAAAATTGGTTAACATCGAGTATAGATTTAAATGTCAGGAAGTTGTTTCTGAAAGTATTTGTATGGAGTGTAGCCATGTGTGGAAGTGAAACGTGGAAGATAAATAGTTTAGACAAGAAGAGAATAGAAGCTTTCGAAATGTGGTGCTACAGAAGAATGCTGAAGATCAGAGCGGTTGCTCACATAACTAATGAGAAGGTATTGAATAGTATTTTGGAGAAGAGGAGCTTGTGGCACAACTTGACTAGAAGAAGGGATCGGTTGGTAGGACATGTTCTCAGACATCGAGAGATCATCAATTTAGTGTTGGAGGGAAGTGTTGAGGGTAAAAATCGTAAATGGGGACCAAGAGATGAATACACTAAGCAGATTCAGAAGGATGTAGGCTACAGTAGGTACTGGGAGATGAAGAAGCTTGCACAGGATAGAGTAGCATGGAGAGCTGCATCAAACCAGTCTCAGCACTGAAGACCACAACAACAACAACTACAACTAGCGATTCATCAAGAACATTAACACATTTAATCACACTATGTGGGCGTGGAAGTAGTTGCCAGGGAGTAACTGATGAAATCAAAATGAAATTGCTTTTAACAAAAGCGAATTTTATTCCTAAAACCGTTTTTTTAAGAAACATTTAAATTATATGCAGAAAGCACCCACTAAATATCAAGTTACAATTAATTCAGAGGCAGAAAGAAACAAATTTTTGAGTGTATGAGCTTTCGGGCTGAGAACCTTGCCGTTCCCTTATGACATGGCAGTAGTCACGACCGCTCACAACAACCTCTGAAAGGTGAAAATCTGCAACACACCAGATTACCTTAAAGTAAAAGTTTTAGCAACTCATACATGCACACCAACTATGCACCTAGTAGGATAGGTACCACTTGATTTTAACTTCTAAAAACCCATGAAATGCAATCTTACATAAAACTATACAAGGTTGGCCTAACATGCACTACAGTACACATATACCGCCTCTCAAGATGGTAGGCTAGATAAAAACATATATCAGGAATTAGGTCGTCTCACTTCAAGCAATTAATTCGTTAACACATCGAATCCGACCAACATGACAGAGGCAGCTTAGAATTAACGACAAACACTAACTGCCTAACAAATGCGGACGACAGACAGACGAGCAAGCTTGGGACGGGAGGCTGACCAAGAAAACTAGTAAAATTTAACAAGAGAAAATGACGCAACATATCATAAGTCAGAATAAACTGCGATATCTCGAGAAGACCTGGCGCAGCACCCCCCAATCGGTCTCCCGAACCGTCCGCTGCCAGCCGCTTCAACGGATGCAGGAAGGCGCGCCGATCTTCCATCTTTCCGGGTCCACATTGATACCGACTGCCCGCTGCTCCATCCGCGACTGCTGATCCCTATGCGACTGGACTGCTCGGGCGTCTACCACTCATTTCCAGGACATGACTGCGGAAATACTGGCTCAGACCCAACTATGCAGAGGAAACACGCCCACTTCCAAAACGACATCCCTACACCATGAAAGGACCGAGACAAGCTCCACAGGATGGTAACTGAATGGGCCCAGAAGCACTCGGAGAACCAGTTACACCACGGCGGCGCAGCTCACACCGGCCAGACTGATGTCATGGGTTGACTCCTGTTACTTTCGAGGTGACAAGGAAGCCACTCCCCTTGGTAAACGGCGCGGCCCACTGGACTCATGTGGCGACCTCACATAAGCCAACGATCAAGACGGGTAAGTCGTGTCCCAGTGCATGACCGACAAACTGACCGATCCAGCCACCGGGCGACCACTCGCTCAGTTCTCTAACTAGCGGAGTCGAAAGACTCATTTTTCCAGCTTTAAAGGTTCATCCAAACGACCGACATATTAGCACTCTACGCGACAGACCGACGCTAACTGCCTCACAAATGCGGACGAGAGAGAGCCTAGCAAGCTGGGGACGAGAGACTGACCCAGACTGACCCTGTCTGACTGACCAACTGACCGACTCGCGAGTTTAATTTTTTTTTCCTTTATTGTGATTTCATTCCCCTGCCCCATATCGGCAGGGGAGGGCTGTCAGCGGCACAATATGCCGCTCTTGAGCCGAGTGACACCACAACTAAAACAAGAATAAAATGATACATACTTAAGGAGTTAAAAGGGGAACATAAAACAGTAAGGGGAAAAAATTGAGGTAAAATATACACTGACATGGGGACATTCATGGGGGACAGTTAAAAAAAGTCACCAGAAAGTTAAAAAACACAATTGGCGATTTTTAAAACACAGAGAAGACACTGAATGAGAGGGCACAGGTTAAAAGTCGGCCACAGTAGTAAAAACACTCCAGACAACACACTTAATACCCACTTGGAGCACACACGACAAACAATAAAACTGCCAGATGGGACCTGCCGAATGAAAAGGTCAGAGAGTATGGAAAAGGAGAGGAGAGCAAGGGCAGCTGGGGAAGCGACGGGATGAAGAGAGGAGGGGCATCAGTGGGTTCATGAAGAGGCAGGAGACACGTAGGGCTGGAGAGGAAGAGGGAAGACAGGGCAGGAGGGAGCGCAGAGACACTGGAAGGAGGCACAAGAGATGGAGGGGGAGTGGGATGGGGAACCCGCTCAGGAGGAGGGAGGGGGAGGAAAGGGAGACCAGAGGAGGAGGCAGGAAGAATGGGTTAGAGTTGGTAGGAAGGCTAGATGTTAGGGTGAAGCTCATCATCCAGGAGGGGTAGACGGTGGAAGTTGGGAAAGAAGATGTAGGGTGTGGAGATGGAGAGAGGGTGGGACACAACGGTAAAGGCGCGGCAACTGTTTGGGGGGTTGAGAGGGTGGGAGAACCCAGGGGGTGAGGGGGATCAAGGCGGTGGACAATACAGAGTGTGCGGATGTGTTCAAGGGAAAGGAGAATATGGGGGAAGGGGATGATGTCATAGAGGATGCGCGTAGGGAATGGAGGCATATGCATAAGGTGAGGTGGAGCGCATGGCGTTCGAGGATCTGGAGGGCTTGATAGACCTGGGGAGGGGCGGAAATCCAAGCCAAGCTGGCATAACAGAGGATGGGGCGGATCAAGGATTTGTAATTGTGAAGGATGGTGGAAGGATGCAGACCCCACAGCCAGCCGGACAGGAGTTTCAGGAGGTGGAGGCGGTTGTGAGCTTTGTTTTGGATGGCAAGGAGACGGGGAGTCCAGGTGAGGTGGCGGTCGAGTGTGAGGCCAAGGTATTTGAGGGTAGGAGTGAGGTGGATAGGATGGCCATAAATGGTGAGGAAGGAATCATGGAGGCGGAAGGAGCAGGTGATGCTGCCTGTGATGATCGCCTGGGTCTTGGAGGGATTAACACAGAGGAACAACTGGTTGCACCAAGCAGTGAATTGGTCAAAGTGTCTTTGGAGGGTACGTTGGGACTGTTGAAGGGTAAGATAAAGGGCTAGGAAGGTGGTGTCATCAGTGAACTGGAGAAGATGTACAGGAGGGGGAGGTTTGGCCATATCAGCAGTGTATAGGATATAGAGGAGAGGGGAAAGGACAGAACCTTGGGGCACGCTGGCAAAAGGGTGGAAAGTACAGGAGTTGGAATTGTGGATAGTCACGTATGAGGCACGATGGGAGGGGAAGGAAGGAACGAGATGGACAAAGCTCATGGGGAGAGCATAGGTCTGAAGTTTGAAGATGAGCCCGGGATACCACACACGGTCATAGGCGTTCTGAAGATAAAGGGAAACAAAGATAGCGGAGCAATGGGAGTTAAGTTGGAGGGAAAGAAGATTGGTAAAGTTAAGGAGCTGGTTGTCGGTGGAGGAGGAAGACCGGAAGCCACATTGGGTAAGAGGAAGGAGGCGGTGCTGGTTAAGGTGGCGGTGAATACTGCAAGAGAGGATGGCCTCGAAGACCTTACTGAACATGGAGGTGAGGCAGATTGGACGATAGGAAGAGGTAGAAGAGGGGGGTTTGGTAGGTTTAGGGAACAGCAGGACATGGGAAGTCTTCCACAGTTCAAGGTAAAATCCAATGGAGAGGAGGACATTGTACAGGGTAGCAAGGACAGACAGGAAGGATGGAGGGGATTCCTTGAGGTGACGGTAGGTGACGCCATCATGACACAGGGGCGGTGTTGCATTTGGAGTGGAGGACAAGTGTGATGTCTTGTGCAATGATTGGAGTGTTGATGTTGGAGGGGGGCAACCGATCCAAGTACTGGAAGCTGGGGCGAGTGGGGGGACAGAGGTGTCAGTGTGGTCAAGGACAGTGGGGAAGAGGGAGTAACCAAAATGGGGATCGTCAGGAATGGAGAAGACCTTGGATAGATGGGAAGCAAAATGGTTAGCCTTACTAAGGTTGTCAGGAAGGGGTCGATCGTCATGGAGGATGGGGTAATGCAGGGTGGGATGGCTACCAGTAAGGCGGTAGAAGGCTGACCTGTACTTGGAGGAGTTGACAGGGAGGATGGAGTTGAGGCGCCAGTTCCGGCGTTTCTTTGCTGTAAGGAAGTTCCAGATATGTCTCTGTAATTGCCGGTGGCGGGTGAGAGTATCCTGGTCACGAGTGCGGAGGAAGGAGCGGTAGAGCGGTAGAGCCTGCGGGATTCACGCAGAAGAAGGACGGCCTGTGGAGGAAGCATAGGGCGGTGAGGGTGAATGAGTTTGGTAGGGACATGAGCCTACACAGCGTCATTGATGGTCTCCTGAAGGAAGGAAGTAGCATGGTTGATGTCATCAGGGTGGTGAAAGGAGAGGGGGTGGCTTTCGACCTAAAAGGCAATGGATTCCCAGTAGGCATCCCAACTGGCACGGTGGTAGTCATGGACAGACTTTGGAGGGGTAGCTGGGTGGGTGGCTGCAGTTGCGGGATGTGTTGAGGAGATGGTGAGAAGGACAGGACGATGGTCACTACTGTCAGGATAGAGGACATCAACAGCGATGCAACCAAGGAGGTTGGGGGAAGCGAGGATAACATCGGGGGTAGAGTTACTTTCAGGACAGGTGTCCTGTGGGAGAGGAACAAGGTCACCATGGAGGGTGGCAAGGAACTGATGCCACCACCGAAGGGTGGCAGGGTCATGGCTGTGGATGTTGACGTCAGCGGCGATCACATAAGTGGAGAAGGTACGATCAACATGGGAAATGAAAAAGAGGAGAGGAGCTGTGAGGCTGATATAGATAGTGGCACAGGTGATGGTGAGGGACGGAAAAAATAGGCTGATGTTAAGTCACATAGTGCTCAGTGCAATTTGAACCATTTTTGAACCAAAAGAAAGTTTTCCATTCAACTACCGTTTTTTTTTATTTCACACATGTACTTCTGTAGTACCAAATTGGAGAGACAATCTCCAAGGTCATGGAACGTGTCAATATATGAAATTAAAACATAAAAGTAAAATATAATACATAAAATAATGTTTATAAACCCAAAAAAACAAGCCATAAGTTTATGTAAACGCAATCAGTAATGTAGCACAGAAACCAGCTTAATTTTTCACAGAACTCCTCGAGTGACTAGAGGCAGTGAGCCATGAGAAACTCTTTAGCGTAGATTAGAAAGCACGTGGATTGCTGCTAAGATTTTTGAAATCTTGAGGTAGATTACTGAAAACAGAAGAAGCAATATACTGCCCACCTTTCCACATAAGAGCCAAGGAAGTGGGATCCTATTGAATACTGGATTTCTGCCAGTATTAACTGAGTGAAAGCTGCTAATTCTTGGGAATAAAATGATACTTTTAACAAGAGACAACAGTAAAGAATATATATATTGAGAGGCCGATGTCACAATAGTCGGAAAAGTGAACAGGAGTCGACAAGAGATATGCGAACTTACATCACTTATTGCCCGAAATGCCTATTCCCAAGATAAAAACATCCCTTGAGATGGAAAGAAATACCGCGAAGTATAATGCCATACGTCATAAGCGAATGAAAACAAGCAAAGAAGACTATTACTTACATCAGATACCATTTGAATAGTAAAAATGGCAGCATTTAGTCTATGAACAAGATCCCGAACACGGGTTTTCCACAACAGCAATTTAAGCTGTTCAGTTTCACTGATAATATACCTCTTTGTGAAATTAAAACGTGTTGAATTGTGCGTTATAAAATGTGAATACTGAGTCTTACTGTGATTTAGCTTTAATTTATAATCTACATGTCATGCCTTGAACTGCACTATTTGAAACAGTGCATATGGTGCACAAATCCTTTACTACGAAGCTAGTGTCAGCAGCAAACAGAAATATCTTATAATCTCCTGTAATACTAGAGGGAATATCATTTATATAACGAGGAACAGGAGAGACCCCAGCACTGATCGCTAGAGCACACTCCATTTGACCATGCCCTACTCAGACCACACATCATAGCCAATCTCTACAGTATGTATAATGACTTGCTGTGTGTTGTTAAAGTAAGAGGTGAAACAATGGCGATCTACTCCGATAATGGTCCGACTTCTTGTGCAATATTTTGTGATCAACACTATCAGATGCCTTAGGTAAATCAAAAAAGATGTCTATCGTTCGAAACCCTTTGTTTAATCTAGACATTATCTCACAGAGAAAAGACAATACAGCATTTTCAGTTGTTAAACCATTTCTAAGACCAAACTGTACATTTCATAGGAGATTATATGAAATAAAAGGACGAATTATCCTTACATGCATAGCCTGTCCAATGACTTTAGCAAACGCTAACGACATAAAAAAAGATCTAAAATTGTCTAAATATCCCTTCCCTTTTTATATAGTGGTTTCACTACTGAGTTTATTTATTTATTGTTCCGTGGGACCACATTCAGAAGTCTCCATGGTCATGGAACAAGTCAGTACATGAAATTGTAACACGATTGTAGAAGCAGATAAAATGAAGTATAAGAAACATATTCAGGCGACAAGTCGTTAATTTAAATAAAGAAAATCAAAAATGTAACACTTGATTTAGCTTAATTTCTTAGCTCTTCCAGGAGCTCCTAGGCAGAATAGAAGAAGTGAGCCATGAGGAAACTCTTTAGTTTAGACTTAAAAGTGTTTGGGCTACTGCTAAGATTTTTGAGTTCTTGTGGTAGCTTATTGAAAATGGATGCAGCAGAATAATGCACTCCTTTCTGCACAAGAGTCAAGGAAGTGCACTCCAAATGAAGATTTGATTTCTGCCTAGTATTAACTGAGTGAAAGCTGCTAACTCTTGGGAATAAGCTAATATTGCTAACAACAAATGACGTTAAAGAAAATATATACTGTGGGGGCAACGTCAAAATTCCCAGACTATTGAATAGGGGTCGACAAGAGGTTTTCTAACTTACACCACACATAGCTCGAACAGCCCGTTTTTGGTCCAAAAATTCCCTTTCGAATCAGAAGAATTACCCCAAAAAATTATACCATATGACATAAGCGTATGAAAATATGCGAAGTAGACTACTTATCGTGTTGAAATGTTACTTATTTCAGATACTGTTCTAATTGTAAATAAAGCGGCATTTAGTTTCTCAACGAGATCCAGAACATGGGCTTTCCACAACAGCTTACTATCTATCCGAACGCCTAGGAACTTGAACTGTTCCGTCTCGCTTATAATATGCCCATTCTGTCTGATTAAAATATCAGTTCTTGTTGAATTATGAGTTAGAAACTGTAAAAACTGAGTCTTACTGTGATTTAGCATCAAATTATTTTCCACAAGCCATGAACTTATTTCATGAACTACCTTATTTAATAATGTTTCAATATTACACACAAGATCCTTCACTACCAAGCTGGTGTCATCAGCAAACAGAAATATTTGTGAATCACCTGTAATACTGGAAGGCATAGCATTTATATAAATAAGAAACAGCAGTGGCCCCAGCACCGACCTTTGAGGGAACACCCCACTTAACAGTGCCCCATTGGGACTGAACATCACTACCACTCTCAATATTGCGGAGAATTACCTTTTGCTTTCTGTTCTTAAAGTAAGAGGCGAACCAATTGTAAGCTACTCCTCTTACCCCATAATGGTCCAGCATCTGCAGTAATATTTTGTGTTCAACACAGTCAAAAGCCTTCGTTAGATCAAAGAAACCACCTAACGTTCGCAACCTTTTATTTAATCCGTCCTAAATCTTAAAGAGAAAGAGAATATAGCATTTTCAGTTGTTAAGCCATTTCTAAAACCAAACTGTACATTTGACAGGAAATTATGTGAATTTAAATGCTCCAGTACTTCAGTTGTTCAGGAAAATGACCATTCTTAAAAGAAAAATTGCAAATATAGCAAAGAACAGGGCCAACATGTGCCGCAACCCACTTTAAAATTCTGCTAGTTACTCCAAAATACCAACTTCTATGACAGTCTTCAGTGATTTAATTATTGCCTGTATCTCCCCCTTGTCAGTATCACAGAGGAGTATTTCAGACATCAGCCTCCAAAAGGCATTTTCCAACAGCGTTGTGACTCTCTGTAGAAGCTAAGTTTTGAATTAATTGACCAGCAATTCTCAGAAAGTGATTGTTAAATTCTGTAAATATATCTGAGTTATCAGTAAGAGAAACATTTATACTATGAACTGACCTCATATTGTGGACGTGGTGCTTCTGATGAGATACTTCTTCCATGGCTGACCATTTGGTTTTAGCTTTATGCTGTGAATTACTTATTCTATTTGGGTAACACATACTCTTTGACTTCCTAAGAACCTTTTTAAGCGCCTTACGATACTATTTGTAATGGTCTACTGTAGCTCGATTGTGACCACATCTAACATTTGGCTATACTCGGGATTTCAACTGCGTTTTGCACAATATCCTTATGCCACTAGTCAGCCACCAAGGTTCCCTTTTAGTACGAATACCAGTTTTACCACTATCTAATGGAAATGAGCTTTCAAAGAACATGAGAAATGTGTTAAGGAAAGCATTATATTTGTCATCTATGTTACTGGCACTATCAACATACTACCACTCTTATTCCTTAACGAGGTTTAAAAAACCTCTACTGGCGGTTGATTAGCTGTCCTACATAGTAATTATCTGTAAAATTTGTTTGAGTACAAAAACCTTTTAGTGTTAGCACTTGTGCATCATGGCCTGAAAACCCCTTCAACCTTTTACTAACAAAATGTCCATGTAGTAATTAAGAATAAACACAACTATTGTCTTTGACAATGCTCCCATTCTCCTGCAGCCATGTTGGAGAAAGCATTGTTGGTATCAGATAATATGAGTTTAGTATATCTTCCAACATCCTTTCTCTTGGACAATCACACACAAAATTAATATTGAAGTCACCTCACATAACCAATTTTTTGTACTCCCTTTAAAGTGAACCAAGAACTGTCTCTAGCTTGAGCCGAAATGCTCTGAGGTTGGAGTTAGTGGACCTATAAACAATAGCAAGTATAAATGTTGTTCCATTAAATTCGACTGCCCCTGCGCAATATTCAAATACCTTTTCAGTGCAGAGCCCAGATATGTCAACAGACTTAAATGAAATACTGTTTTTTACATGAATCTGCACTCCCCACTTCACAAAGAAGAGAAACATCCAGATATCCTGGTAAAAGGAGCCTCTGAATAGTCAAATTATTTAAGTGGTGCTCCGATATACCAACAAAATCAGTCAACATCTGTAGGCAGTTCAATAACCTTAATACCTATTATAGTTTCATTAAATGTGCTACATCGTTCACTACTTGGATATCAAGCCTCAGTTGAAGGTGATTTCTTTGTTAGAGGGGCGTCCTGTAAGCAGGGATACCTATCAGCTGACTTCAATCTAAAGCAAGTGCAGTTCTAACGCCCGCTACTACAGGAATTTTCCTGTTAGTGATACCACTACCACCCACTACACTGTCACCTATAAGCTTTACCACTCCCTACTTCCCATACATATTGAGGTGTAAACGATGCTTAGGACAACCTGGTCCATTGATAGACTCAGCTGGCACCACTGCAAGGTGAGCCATGACCTCCACCATCAGGCCTTCTCCAGCCCAATGCTGATACCCCGAACAGCAGGATTAAGATTTGGCCGATCATGATACTGAAATGGTGCATGAAGTGCACATCATTGCTACCAATTCGAGTAGCTATCTTTACCAGGTCACCAGCTAAATACTACTCCACGTCCCAATCAAGAATATTCCCAGCTCCACCCACTATTACTACCTGATCCTCTTTTATAAACTTCCTACATTACTTCCCTATATCGTCAGTCACCTGAGACAACCACGCACTACGCTTCACAATGCTGGTGATCTGATACTCACATCTCAAAACTTCTTCAAATGCTGGCCGACACATCTGCCGTGAGAACTGCCAAGCAACAGAACCTTCTTCTTTCTGTTAGAGTTTGGAACTGACATAGGCTTCCAAACTGCTTAGGACTGCTGCATGTTCCTTACACCTACAGCTACAAGAGCCTCCTCTCCACTAAACTCTGACATTTGGTCAAATCTATTGCTTATACGCAAAGTACAGCTGTCTGGATATCTGCTCCTTCTTTACAACAACTGTCTGTTCGCATTCTAAAGCGCCCTTTAGTCTCCTCAACCTATGTAGTTCCTCCTTGGCTCTTTGTAACTTCACATGAAGGGCGCAGATCCTACGCTCCTACTCCCCTTAGTTCTGCTACAAATTCTGAAATCCAGGAGAGGAGCTCGCTAAAATCTCAATTGGCTTTCCTACTGAATTCTTCCTCCCCCCCCCCCCCCCCCCCAACGAAAGTACTTTGGAACAAATCTCACACCGTAACCCACTACTCACAAACCTAAGAGATAACCCACACTTCTCACTTTTGGTTAAATGTTAAAGTTATTGAAAAAACCAACTACGTTACCGAAGTTCAATAACAACAGCAGAATTATTTAAAGAACTAACAGTAGTGATCTCGAATTTCGCTCTCTACTAAGAAATGAAGTACGAATATTTGCATTCATTGATTCACCATCTGATTCACCAACTCACACTCAAACACAAAAGCCACATCCATTACTGAAATAAGCAGCCAGAAATTTCACTCTTAAAAATTAACGTACTAATGCATGTAATAGAAAATATCAATTGAAGCTTCAAACACACCTTTCAGCAGTGGTACTTAGCCACAGACCAACGTTCCACACCTTGAAGCATTTTACAATTTTTTGGGCTTGAAAAGGAAAGATGCTATTACTTAGGAGGTTCAAAAGAGAAAACTGTAATCTGAACACAGTGATTAATAATACGTTCATCACACTACATCGTGCAACAGTCCAAAGGGGTTCACTATTATTGCCTCCTTGACAGATTGCAATCATGACTCCCTGTTTTGAGGAACCATTCTCACTTCTAATATTCAACCGTCTGCACATGCTACTTCTGCTGTTGCCATATCAACCCTGATGTCACTCATGTTGCCTCCAATCCTGCCTTCTACGTCCTCGTGGTCTCAAAGTAATGTAAGAGAAATAAAAGTTATTTTGACCGCGTTGGAACTACTCGAACCAAGTTTTCTGTGTAATGACTTACTATCATGCCTAAAGACATAGAACTTTCATACTGGAAGGAAGTGTTTGATGCCGAAAGACTCCCTTCCATATGACCAAGACCGACAGTTGTTCATTCGCCAAGATTCTTCTTCAACCTTACATCAGGTAAGAGATTCTTCCCACAGACAGTTCCAAGGTCAATATGTCCCATTTCATGCACTCTCTTAATATCCTGTTTTCGTATTTCACGGTTGCTGTTCTTAAGTCATTCTGCTGCCGCATACAACTGATTCTCTATCTCATCTGATGTCTCACTAACTCTCTCCTACGTTTTTCTGCATTTTAAAATCAGCTATGTTGTTCCGTTTACTGATGCACTTAATCACTAATATGTGGCTGTGTTGTTTGTACCAATTACAAATCAGTCTCCCCTGAACACATAACCTGCTTAGCTAATATCGCTTTGGTCTCTTTTCCCTGCCCTTTCGCATTTGGCCCATTCTTGCTATAACCTCGAGAATTGAAAAGTGTGTATCAACCTCTAACTGATATTGCTGAAGATTAACTGGTCTCGCTTACTTCAACATCTTGAGGCGTCGTACGGCCTAACCAAATGTCATCTTCACCATTTAACAGTCAAGCATTCACCATTGTGTCCGCATTTGGGGACTTCGCCACACTTCTTATTAGTGCAATCCTCAGACGTCTCTTCCTTGACTTCTGCTGTTACCACGCTAAAAACTCTGTCTTGTTCTCTTACGTCAACATGTTCTACTAGAAATGTGAAATGTTCTTCACTGCTTTAATTTGCCAGGTCTTTTTATTGACCCTGTCAATTTAAAGAACTCTTCGTCCGTCTGCTTCAGGCGGAAGCGTGTTGGATCTTCTCTTCTATGGAACCTGTGCTGTTGGATGTTAAATCCTGTCAGTTCTTTTCATTTGGAGCTGAATATCTCGTCCACCTCACAGTAGGTGATGGCAAGAGAAAGGATGAACTGCTCTACACTCAGCTGGCGAGCTATGCAATATAACTCTTTCGATCTCCGCCTTGAGAAAAGTTTTAGAGTACAATCAGTAGAAAGCCGTTGTTCGTATTCAGAGTTAGCAGTGTTATAGTGATGACCGGCTTGTCATGATTCGAAACAGAAGTCTTGCACTATGTGTTACAGCAGACTTCAACAAACATCGTCAATGACTTGTGGGAGCAGCCTGTAGGCAAACTCCACTCGCAAATGAAGTGAGAACACAACTTTATACAGAAACACGTTGTATTCAACCGTTATCATCTAACCAGCTGTGGTGTGGGTAGCATACATTGTGACGTTCCCAGCCAGCTTTGAGGAGTAGGACGGATTCCACGTTAGGCTAAATGGGAGCGTAACCAACAATAATATGTGTTTGGGCCAAATAGCTTAGGTGTGTACTTATAGATTATTTGTAGTTTTGATCTCGTATTGAAACTTCCTGACAGATTAAAACTGTGTGCAGGACTGAGACTCGAACTCGGGACGTACGCCTTCCGTGGGCAAATGCTCTACTAACTGAGCTACCCAAGCAAGACTCACGCCCCGTCCTCACAGCTTTACTTCTGCTAATATCTCGTCTCTGAACTTCCACACTACACAGAAGCTCTCAGCGCACGCTCCACTGCAGAGTGAACATCTCATTGTGATCTCGTATTGTTTGACAGAAGTAATCACTCATATTAGAGTAAAAGTCTGGGGAAGCTTAGCGTTGAGTCATGAAAGAAATAATTGTACATTTTTTCTCAACTGTAACCAGCATGGATTTATCTCTCCAGTTCTCAGACAAACATTAGATTATTTGTTATTAATCATTAATCCTGTGCTATATAAAGCGTTAAATACTTCAACACATTTACTGTTCTCAAGTACGTTAGTAGCATCCTGCAACCCAATTTTTGTGCTGCTTGTATAAAAAGAACAGCAGATCTAGCACAGATGCTGTCATAGCTAACCAAAAAGCAGCAGAGCTTCCTGTCCACCTCACTACTACCCTCAAATTCCTTGGCCTCATCTTTCATTGCCACCTCACGTGGACTCCCCATCTCCTTACAATCCAATACAAAGCCCACAACAAACTCTGACTCCTGAAACTGCTGTCCAGCCGGACATGGGGACTGCATCCTTCTACCATCCTTCACACCTACCAATCCTTGATCAGCCCCACCTTAGTTGTGCCAGCGTCACCTGGATTTCAGCCCCTACCAAGTTCTATGAAGTCTTCCAATCCCTAGAACGCCATGTACTCTGCCTCATCTTCCATATCTGACTTCCATCCCCAACATACATCCTCCATGACCTTATCTCCTTCCCCTACCTTCTCCTTTTTCTTGAACACATCCACACCCTGTATTTTGTCCACTGACTCGATCCCCCTGGTGTCCCTTTTCCACTCCAGCCAATTGCTGCACCTCTACCATTGTGTCCTGCCCTCTCTCTACCTCCACACCCTCCACCTCCTTCCCCGACGCAACTTCCAGCACCTATCCCTCCCAGATAGTGAGCTTCTCCCTACCAACTTTCCCACCTCCCTCCTCCCACCTCCTCAGGGTTCCCTCTCCTCCCATTCCCTATCCCATATTGGCTTTCTTCCTCCTACATCCCTTCCTCTCCTGTGACCCCCATCAATGTCTCTGCAATCCCTCCTGCCTTGTCTTCTGTCTTAATCTCCTACACTACCCTTATCCTGCCTCATGGTGCACCCCCTGTTCCCCCTTTTCCTCTTCTTCCCATCTCCCATACCCACTCACTTATTTTCCCCTTCTTTCCGTCCTTCAGTCCCTCGGCAGGTCCCTACCAGCGGTTTTTATTCATTGTAATTTTTCTGTCGTTACCAGTGGTTTTGTTTTTTAAGTGTCTTGTGTGATTTTTTACTGTGGCCAACTTGTGTTTGACACCTGTAATTTTAAGTGCTTAACGAATTGCCAGCTATGTTCTTTTAACTTTATGTCCACTTTTTAACTGTCGCCCCTTTGCATGTCCTCATATTGGTGTTCATCTTATCTCCCCTCATCCCCATTTCCTGTGTTTTTATGTTCCCCTTTTATCACCCCTTTTTTTCGTAAGGTTTCCCCTTTCATATATGTTGTAAAACCGTGTGGCTGAAGAGTGGTGGACTGTGCTGCTGGCAGCCTTACAATAAGGTAGGAAAAAAAAAGAAAAGCAGGGTAGGACTATGATGTCTGTTGGTCGCGAGGTACTATGAGGCCAGGAGTTGTGCATGCTCATAGCACTAGTTTCGAGTGGTGTGCTGCAGCCAGAAATGGCTGCCAAGTTGGGTTCTGCTATAATTCGTGTTGTTTGGTTTTGCGCTCATTATGCAGAGATCATTGAGAAAAGAGCTGGTCGAAGTGTCGTCTGGACTAACTGTCCACCTGATCATATGGTGTGTGTTTGATTAAAGCAGGTGCCACTGTGTGCTTAGTTACATATAGTAATGGTTAATCAATGTTGTATGCAGTGTGAGTTTCGTCCTGAGTGTGCCATGTCACATATTTGTAAGCAAGACTGCTCAATATCTAGTGACTGTATGTTTATGGTGGTGCTAACCATAACTCTTAAATAGAAGTTTCTACACATCAGTCGCAGGTGAAGAAAGTTGATGCTGCCTCGCAATATCACATCATGTTTAATGTAAATATAATTCTGCTCAGCCTTGGCTTTAAAATAACCCCACCTGTTACTATCAAGTGGTGTTATTGTGTTTAAATGATTGCGTAACTTTCTGAGTTAAAAACCTTTTCAAGGCCAGCTTTCCTGTTTTAAAAGTTATGGTATTCTGTCTTGGGTAGTATGTATGTGTAAATACAAGTGTGCTGTTGTAGTTGATTTATGTTTCAGTTACATGGAGCACAGCGCATTTGGCCTGGCATGGTGGATCATGACATCAGGGCTTGACGACTTGGCTGTAGCCAACAGGACTGTGATTCGTTTGACTGGCTCCATGTGCAGGCTCTCTTCGTATGTCACATCTTTAAGTTGAATATTGCGTTTCTCTTTGTTTATGGCTCTGTCAGGTCGTTAAGCCATTTGGCGAATGTACTTTGGGTTTGAAGTATGACTTAGATCTTGTAATGTTGAGTGGCACTGTTGTCAATAGTGACCAATCGGATTTATTAAGGCTCTGCTTGGTTAATTGTCCTTCTTTCATCATTCAGGATGTTGTTATTTGTACGTTAGGTGTGAGGTGCAAAGATTTAAAATTTTTAAAGTAAGTTTTTATGTGTTTATGTTACTAAGTAAATGCCTAGGGTCTTTTCTATTGATTATTTGTTATTTTAATTAGTATTCATCTGTACTGGCACCTACTTGATTATTCTTTAGTCACAAGTTTGGACACCGGCTGCCTTCAGTACGGAGAGTTAAGATTTTAGAAGTTATGTTTTTATTTCGTGGGTTTTGGGATATTTACTTACGTTATTGCCTTGGTTATTGCAAAGGTAAGTCATTGTATAGCCTGGTCTTGCCAGTTTCGAGTTTGGCAGATTTTGGTTTTATTAAATGTTTGTGCCTCAGGCAACTTTAATTAATACCTTACACATTGGTTAAGTAATTGTTCATATGGTATTGAGAAAAGCTTCATTTTACTTACGTCATGTTAAACTCCTGGCTGTCTTGTTGTATTAAATTGTGTAAGGCAAATAAAATTGTTTAACACAAGCAGTGTATGTTTGAGATTATGACTCTACTGCTTTCTATTTAATACTAAGATGCCAATGCCCATCTCAAATGAGATATGTTGCAGCTGTTCCGTCACTGAGATAGGCTATGTCAGTCGACCATCTGTGTGTCTCATCGTCTATGGAAGCTGCAGGTCTCGCTAGAGAGTCTCTGCAGTTATTACAACACCACCGTCCAGGTGATCAATGATCATGTGCAGAGACCTCCATCAACTTTCTTGCCTACTGTAGGACTGAGCAGTGGAGTCAAGAAGCTGATCGCCATCTTCCATCGTAATAGACCCATTGTTGCTGCTCACATTGTTTCTGCACTCAAAAGCGATACTGCCTGCCTTAGTATCCTAACTCGAAGCTGTGGGTCCAACTCTAGATGACAACGAGTACCTCAGTCTGGGGTGGATGGCGAGCCACCTGAGCACACATCTTAGACATCGGTTAGAGTAAATACAACACTTTGGAGTTCAACTCACTGAGCATCGTCATCCAGTGCATCATCATCCAGACACTGGTGGTACAAACCTTCATGCCTTTCTACTAATCAGAAGTATTTGGCAGGTGGACACCTGTGTGCTACAACGAATGGTGTCTGAACACCAACGGTCACAGCTAGCACTCTCCAAAGGCAATTCTGTATTTCTGAACAACAAATATGTATCTGATGCAGATTGGAGGAGGAGGAGGAGGAGGAGTAGGAGGGAGAGAGAAAACGAAAGGGATGGAAATCTGATATCAACTCAGTTGGGAATTCATGCTGGATCAATGGCGACGAGTGAAAATGTGTGCCTGACCCGGATTCGTACCCTGGAGCTCTCACTTACTATGCAGTAGCGTAACAACTGCACTACCAGGACAGAGTGTTCATTGCAGATGCACAGCCTATCTCGGTACCCCACGCAGCCGACCCGAATTCGCCCCTAGTGCCACCTGTGCGCAGTCGCCGTATACGTCTCTATCTATATCCTCAATGTTCATGTAAAACTTATTCGCCTCGATGTGCAACGAATCCTCCACCTTCAATTTGTTTGTGCAGTTACGCCGGACATCAAGCAGGAATTTCAAACCAGCAAGCATGGATGACATGGAAGGAGGCTGTGAATATCTGACGCTAGCTGGGAATGGGAGTCGGCCGGGAGGCGTGCTGAGATAGTCCACGCAGCTGTGATAAATACAGTGCCCAACTTCTGGAGTGGTTAACAAAACTGCCGAGTTTGTAGGAGATAGTGGTTTCGAATGCCAGTTCGGAAAATATATTATCACTCAACGACACTGGTTCTTCATAGGGTTCCGAAGCCGCCGACACCAACGGTTCCTTCCTTTTCCTATCATTTCTTCCAACCCCCACCTACAGTTTACGTAATACATATCACAGCTGTGAATTTCGCATAGTGTCATTCTTTTGCACATTTTCGGAACAACAGACGCCGTGCATTCATGTATGAATATGCCTCTGTGTACAATGCTTTCTCGGAGATTTGGCGCATAGACACATCCCCCTCACCCCACACTGCTTGGTACAGTACTGATGACTATGGGTTCTCAGATCGGATCACAGGTGTAGTTGGAATCACCGCCTTAGTCATTGATCTAGCAAACCCAATACCACAACTTAGTTATCATGGCCATTTCTTTAATCCTTAATTGTATGTCAAGTGGGATATCAGTAGAGTTCACTCATGCATGGCAGTTTAGTAACATGACACAAACGTGTAACTAAAATTTTATGTAATAGCGTAATTGTCTGGTCTTCTAGGCTTGAAATACTTTTAAGTGGCTGGTACCCAAAACGTTAAGTTTTAAATGAGAGCCAGACACTGTGAGAATTAAGAAATTCATTGCAACCTCTCAACGTAAATAATTCATCTAGAGTAAAAGTAAATTTACTTTGAAAGTAACACTTTTCAAACCACCATTCGCAGTATTTGGTTGCTTGGGGGCTCCTTGCTGCACTAGGTCGAGACTATCACTTAATGGTACGAAGTCTGCTTCGTCAGCACACGCTGTACTCGCATAATGTTGTGGTCGATGAAACTCATAGAAAGTAAAATTGAGATTAGTTAATTGTAGAACTTTGTAAACAAATGAGTGGTTGATTCATGGAAAATTTTACCAGTACTGGGCAAAAAGGAAATGATAGTCGTCTAAGAAGTTATTCGCGACAAGAAAGATCGTCGGATGTGGGTACAGAGATTGCTCTGATTGCATATAGAAACCACTCAAACATAACATAAAATGACCGGTCATTGGTGACCCCTAGGCTGCCTATAAAAATATAATCTACGGAATTCATAACCGTGCGTCTACAGGACCCTAACAACTCACACTCTCAGATCACCTGTGCTGCAAGTTCTCAATAGTGTTCGTGAGCTGGAGAATTAAACGCTGCATACAGGATGGTTGGCTGCCCACAACTGCACAACAGCCATTGAATTCTGTAATCTTTCTCCAGAAAATCAGTCTTTCACCACATCTCCAATGCAGCTTTCACTTCCAGTATGTGTGTCAACCCAGTCTGAAGTCGATAAAGGAAAGTAGTTATGTCTTAAGTGTAAACAGAAGTAAAGTACTTTTGACAATTTTCGATCTCCTCTTTGCTCACCACAACCTCTGCTTCCTACTAACTTTGCCAACCATAACACTCTATCATGAATAGTCCAATAACTTAATATCTGCAAACCTGTTAAAATCCTCTCCAAGAAAAGTATAACACTCCCACAAATGGATTGTCTTACTGCATATACAGGTCTGAGAAGCTCTTTCTCTCGGCTTCTGTCTCCCTTGACCTGTCGAAAGGTGCCCGTCGGAGAAATAGGACTTGAAACTGTGCTTTTAGCGAAAGCCTCGGCTTGTGGAACGGCAGTTCGTTCTGCACAGCCCGGACTCACGACATGTTTCATTGTGTGGTCATTTTAGCTAGAGACTAGGACACCGCATTGAGTTGGTCGCTGTTTGGTTAAAAACCCCCAACATTGAATCCTTATGGTTAATTGACCGCATTGTCAAATTAACTCCAACAGTCCCAGGAACAAAGTAGAACCATTATAAGTGTTACCTTCGTAGTAGAAGTTGGTTGTGGCGACTAAAATTTATTGTAGAGAACGTATGAAAATTTAAAAAGAAATTAGTTGGTCACCCATCTGTGTATGAACAAACTTATGAATTGTCGAGGCACTCACATATCGAGGGGAGGAATGTAGAACAGTGTAGTAACAATAGGCCTACCAATAGATGTAGTTACATTTCGTCGACAAATAAAGAGCTCTTTCCAGGAGACTAGTAACATTTATAGCAATCTATGTTGAAAATCAGTCGATTGGGAGATTATTTATGTTTATTTTACTTTTCTTTTTTAATTAATTGTAATTTCAACAGCCTGTTTTCTTCATTCCTTAAATATTAACAATATTTCTTATCATCATATCATGATGCACGGCATATTACCATTATGACTGAATGTGTAGTACTTGCTATATATGTTCCAGTTAATTTCGTCAAGATTTGTGACAAAAGCTAAAGTCATTTGAATTCCATAACAGGAGAGCGTGTGAAGTGTACTGTAGCACATCAAAAACACAAGCCAGGTTAATAATGTGGCCACTGTGAGGGACAAAATATACAAAATATCATCAGCCGAACATTATGTACTGTATGAGCATGAGGAATGGATGAGTGAGGAGATGCTGCAATCTACTAAGTTATCTTTAATAGGGTGGCATACTGCAGTTTGCAGCAGTCAACGAAGCTTATATGAATTCAGCCGTAGCTACTAACCGGTTAGCAAATATCAGGTACCACCAAAACTAATGTCAACTTCATTGGAATGGAAGGTTGTACGGTGTGAACTCCTTATAGAACTGTGTATGTAAGAGAATGTATTCCGTACGTAGTGAATACAAGAGACCAAAGTAGCCCATGAAGACCATAAAAGGAAACTAAATGAGAAAAATTTTAATGATTATTTACCAGTATGACAGGAACTAGTGACAATAATAGTCTAAATAATTTGAACGAGTATCAAATGGTTATCTAGCGCATAGGCTATAGTCACCAAAGTCGTGGAGGTAAACACTGGCGTTTGTGTATGCTAGATACAGAATACTGTCAGTAAATAATATTATGTCACTGAAATGAAAAGTAATTCGGAGGACAGTTTTCAACAAGTACCCTAAGGAAGTGTTGACAATTCACATTTTCTGCTTTGATACGGGACTACAATTTGTAAATGAGGAAGCCATGGATTCCTGAAAATATATCTTAAATTAAACGTTCTTAGAGAAGAGAAAGCTCTCCCTCCTTTTGTCAGTATCGTCGCATACCCCAAATAAGCACTACAAGCTTACAATTATTATCAAGCTAAGAAAAGAAAACAAGTTTCAGCAGTACTATCGTGTAACAACATTATTAAATAACTACGAAATCGCCGAATAGTCCATAGAAAAACTGTCCAGGTTGTAATACGTTAGCTAAAATAGACATCGTTAGTTTAAAAATGAAAAAAAAATTGTTGGTGTGGGCATTTTACACAGCTATTGTACAAAAACCCATTTTCTAGATTTAAACGAATGTTTGTAGATATAATTTAATATTTACCTTTTAGGCAGCGGTTTCACATTTTGATACGATGGGCATGGTGATGTTTCTGGAATAAGAGAGTTACGAATCTAAAAATAAATCTTTTATTCTCATGACAGTTCTCGATATAAATTTTAGACATATAAAATTTTATTCACACTTAACTTGCTGTCATGCCGAAATCTGTGTCTTCTGTCATAGTTTGTTGTGGTCTTCAGTCCAAAGATTGGATTGATGCATCTCCCCATGATACTCCACCCTGTTCAAACTCTACATCTCCGTATAACTATTTCAGCCTACATCATTCTGAATCTGCTCCCTATTTTCATCTCTTGGTTTCCATCTACAATTTCTACACCTAACACTTCCTAAACTGGTGATCCGTTGTTAACTCAGAATGTGTCCTATCTACCACTCCCATCTTTTTGTAAATTTGTACCAGAAATTTCTCCTCTACAAAATTCTATTCAGTACCTCTTTATTAATAGCTCTCTTAAAATGGTTCAAATGGCTCTGAGCACTATGGGACTTAACATCTGAGGTCATCAGTCCCCTATAACTTGGAACTACTTAAACCTAACTAACCTAAGGACATCACACACATCCATGTCCGAGGCAGGATTCGAACCTGCGACAATAGCGGCTGCGGGGTTCCAGACTCAAGCACCTACAACTGCTCCGTCACAACGGCAGGCAGCGCTCTTCTGTACCTTCCCATTTCAATACTGCTTGTACAGACTGTTGATTATTCATGTTTCACTTCCATACGTGGTTACACTCCAGTGAAATACTTTCAGAGAGTACTTTCTGAATCCTGTGTCTGTATTGCATGTTAACAAATTTATCATCACCAGAAACATTTTTCATGCCATTGCGTCAACAATTTGTGTCTTCTCTACTTCACCCAGCTCTAGTTTTTTGATGCTCATATAGCAGAACTCTCCTCAGCATCACCTCATATAATTCGACTTCATTATCCCTGTTTTGCTTTTCTCGATGTTCATCTTATGTCCTCTTTTCCACACTCTGCCTATTCTGTTAAAATGTTTTTCCAAGTCTTTTATCGACTGTTTTTTTCTTCTCCCTGAACTTCAATTCATATTCCACATTTTTCCTTGCTTTCCTTTACTACCTACTGAACTTACAGACTGAGTAACATCAGGAATAAGCCACAACTCTGTCTCACTCTCTTCTCAAGCACTGCTTCCCTTTCAAGCCGCTCGACTCTTATAATTGGCGTATGGTTTCTGTACAAGTTGTAAATAGCTTTTCACTCACCATATTTTTGATCTCCTACCTTCAGAATTTCAGAAAAAGTATTCCAGTTAACAATGTGAGACGCTTACTCTAAATCTGCAAATGTGTATTGACGTAGGTCTGCATTCTCTTAACCTGTTTCCTAACATGAGTTGTAGTGTCAGTGTTGCCTCACGTGTTTCTACATTTCTAGGAAGTGCAAACTGATCTTCCCCAAAGCCGCCTTTTACCAGTTTTTACATACCTCTGTAAGCAATTCATGTTAGTAATTTACAGTCTTGAATTATGAGACTGATATTTGTGTAATTTTGACACCTGTCAGCAGTTTCTTCCTTTGGAACTGGAACTATTACGTTATTCTTCAAGTCTGAGGGTATTCCATGTGTTTGATACATTGCACTCACCAGATGGAAGAGTTCTATCATGGCTGCCTGTCGCAAGGCTATCCGTAATTCCGATGGAATATCTTATACTGCAGGGGCCATGTTTCGACTTGGGGATTTCAGTGCTCTGTCAAATTCTTTCCGTAGTATCGTATCTACCATCTCATTTTCATCTGCGTTCTATAAACCCCTTCCACCTTGCCACTTTCCCTTGTTTGCTTAGTAATGGTCAGGGAGCTCAGCTCTTGTTATGCACACAGCTGCTTCTCTTTTCTCCAAACGTGTCTTTAATTTTCCTCTAGGCGGTATCTATTTTTCCCCTAGTGAAATTTGCTTCGAAGCCCTTACATTTGTCCTGCTTAGCCATTTTGCATTTCCTGTCAACCTCAATTTTAGACGTTTGTATTCCGTTCCACGTGCTTGATTTGGTGCAATTTCATTTTCTCCTTTCATTAGTTACATTCAATGTATCCTGTGTCATCAAAGGATTTCTACTAAGCCTTGTCTTTTTATCTACTCACTATTGCATCTCTTAAGGCAACTGAATCGTCTTGTACTGCATTCCTTTCCCCTGTTCTATTCAACCTTTGCCTAATGACCCCTCAAAAACTCTCAAAAAACACTGATTTCAACTTACATACCTCCCGTCTCCTTAATTTCCCACAGTTTCTTTTAATTTTTCAGTGTAATCTATAATTCATAACGGGTGGGGCTTTTAAGTCCTTTTCTGGCAGAGACTTAGGAAGGGATTGACGACTAATAAATCAAGGACACAGTCCACAACTCCCCTTGGAAATGTTTTACAATTTTAAATTTGATTCAGAAATCATTGCCTTGCAATTTTATAATCAATCTGAAACTATCCGGTGTCTCTAGGTCTCTTCCATCTATAAAACCTTGCTTCCTGATTCTTAAACCATATGTCACGGACGATTAGATGTGTTTTGTGTAAAATTCTACTAAGCAGCTTCCTCTTTCGTTACTTTTCCCCAATCTACATTAAACTAAAATTTGTCCTTGTGTTGATATTCCTAGTATTGAATTCCAGTCCCACATCACAATTACATAGTAGCCTCCCTTAACTCTCCGAATGACTTCTTTTATTCCATCATAAATTTCTTCAATTTCTTCAGCATCTGCAGAGATAGATGGTTTCCAAATTTGTACTACTGCGGTAGGTGTGGACTACGTGTTCATCTTGGCTAGGTTAAGGTGGTAATTTGCTGTTAATGGTATCTTACAGGCATTCCCTGAATTTCCTCTATTTGCCTTTATACCCCTGTATTCACCTGACCCGAAGTCCTGTTCCTCAAACCGCCGACCTGCACTAAAACAAACTTCTATAATTCCATCTGCCTTTTAAAATTTTGCAACCTACCTGCCCAATTTAGGGATCTAAAGGAATCTAATATTCCAAGCTTCTGTCCGTAGAACGCCGATAATGTATTCCTGATGATGGCATCCTCCCGAGTAGCCCTTGCGCAGAGATCCGATTGATGCACTACTTCATCTCTGGAATATTTTGCCCAAGAGGATGCCACATCATTTAATCATAGACCAGACCTAAACGCCATGAGCGAAAATTACGGCTGCAGTTTCCCCCTTTCTTTCAACCGTTTACAGAACCAGTCCACCAAGGGCTTCTTGGTTGATGTTACAATGCTATATCAGTCAATGATTCACTCTATAGCACCTGCAACAACGGGAAAGGCTGCTGTCTTCCACCCCCCACCCCACCCCACCCCCCCTGTTTGTCTGGCGTCTCACCAGATACCCCTCCATTGTGGTTTCACCTGCGGTACGGCTATACATATCACTAATGCACGCAAACACGCAAACCACCACACCGACGGTAAGATGCATGTTTCATTTGGGTATAGATCTCCTTATACAAATACGACATTTTAAAGAAGAAAGACGTTTATTGAACGGCCATACGTTGGTGTTATTATTCTTCTTATGAAACATAGTAGTGGAAACATACTACACTGGGACAATTTCAGCTCCGTGCATCACAGTGTGAACTATAATTCTGAATTACGGCATGTTAATTATATCAGCTACTGGATTCGTTATTATCAGAAAATTGATTAAAAATGTAAGTAGAATTTATAGATGTTCGGCTTGTACGAATGTTATAATAAGCGCCCACTTTTTAACTACACGATTTATCGTATATTATCGAGGTGTATACGCCACGGGACAACCATGCAATCCGGGAAACAACCAGGAATTGTTTCAGCAGAGAGCAAACCTGAATAAACCCCGGATTTTTTTTGCAATTCCAGGAATTATTCGTTGTGTAAATTCTCAGTTAACTTCTCCACTGCAGAAACATACTTCGACAGTACAACATAAACGATAGAAAAAATAAATAAAACTAACTTACAAAGTAAATACGACATTCACAACTATAAAACACAGTGAACACAAAAGCGTCTGCCAGCAGCAAAATGTTTCAAATGTCTTAGGTCGAAGTCTACGCAATACTTCATAATACCAAACTGCTTCCGACGAGCGAGACGTCGCATTAGTTTACATTAGGTTCGTTTGAGCAGTCGCCAGACGTCTCATGCGTGGTTGAGTCATGTAACTGCGCATAAAGGGTAACTTCTCCCGCTTCTGGCAACCTGAAGTGTGGCTGTTAGCAATATCCGCAGTAGCAATAAGCAGTGAGATGCCACCCGGAAAAATTTTTCTGGTGCACCCAAGCTGCCAGGTTCGCACACGCACAGAGTAGCTAGGGTAGTAATAGGGATAGGAGTAGTCTCCACGTTACCTGTGTTTACGTTTAGTGAATTTGCTGTTTCTTCCTCGTTTACAACTCTCAAGTCAAATGAAAGCAAAAGGGATTTATGTGGCCAGGCGTTGTCAATTGAATTAAAACACAATTAGATAACTACGGAAGGCTAACATACGTTATAAATTAGTTTTATAATTCAATTTCATTTCAAAATTTTTTTGCAGAGTAGCATTTATCGCCTCACAGAACAATGAAGATATTGTTGTGGGTTTGCTAAAGAAATCTGGTTGTTATCAATATTTTCCGCAGAGGCAGTCAATTTATCATAAACGAAGTGTTTCATTCCACACTATGGGCTAACTTCAACTGTTCACTAAATTTCTACTGGACGTTTTCATCTTCTGGCAGGTACGGCATTATACCTTTGAAAAGCTTAATATCAGGTTGGGGCCCACTTCATTGTGCATCTGGACCTACGAATGTGCACTTCAAGCGAATCATGCGTTTTAGTTTCGTTTACAAAATTTCTAAACTGTTGGAATATCCCCTGAAGTCCTCTTTCTTTTATGTCGTAACGGAAAATCCCTTAACGCTATGTACGTCGAACATAAGGGCTTCCTACGTCATTGTAACTGCGCAGGCACAGTAACGCCTGTTTTCTGGCGCCGTCCGTTAACTGCTCAAACGAACCTATTCCAAACAGATCGCGGGAAAATATTGCGAATGGTGGTTTGAAAAGCGTTACTTTCAAAGTAAACTTCCTTTTACGCAAGATGAATTGCTTACGCGTGAGAATGTTCGAAGAATTTCTTAATTCTCAAGTTGTTAGAATCTCATTTAAAACTTAATACTTTGAGGACTAGCTACTTCGAGGAATTTCGAGCCCAGAAGCGCAGACACTTATGTCATTAATTACAATTTTGCTGGAACATTTCTGTGATGTATCTAAACGTGTAACACACTCAAAAAAGACCAATATTGTATGTGAAAACTTAGCTTTTCTTGTCTTCCTATTTGTGTGGACGCGCTACTGAACAGTGATGCTGCTATTGGCTGACTACATCACATCCCCTATGCTATGAATATCTGCTCTCATCGACTGGCTGTGTTAGGTAATAGGAACTATGATTGGCCACCAAAAGCGCATTGGAATCTCCATTTCCGGGATTCGGAAACTAACGTGCTGCGTTTGATGGAATTCGAATTTGTACTTTCATAACATGATAAAACGCAGCGTCTAGAGCAACCCTAATTCAAAGGATTGGTATGTTTTACACCACCGTGGGAATGTATACTACCAATCAACATGGAAAAAGGGCATTTTCACCCGCAGAAAAGTATTTCTTCAGCCGGGAAACTAGGGAAATCTCGGTGATTTTTTTTCTTGTCCGTGTATACACCCCCATTACGCCAGAACTGGAATTAAATCAAGAGTATGATACACTAAAGCAACAATGGCTTTAGCGAAAGTGAATATCGCCTCCGAGGCCACTAACTCTTACAGAAGAATTTTATGTTCAATGAATGTGATGTATAAAGAAATATTTTCATAAAAAAGTAATGTTCCAAAAAGCTGTAAGTCAAGACAGGTTCTCATTGGGGCACTACCGTAGAGATTACGTCGTAATAAAATTACGTAAGATAAAACAGTCTCTTAATTGCACATTCGCTAAATTAAACGTTCTAAAACAGATACTAAGGCGAATATGGACACATTATTTCTAAGGAATAAGGAAATATTATTGAATGTCATAGGGGAAATGAAACTCTCCAGGAATAAAATGCGTTTTTTAGGTCTGATTTTCGAGGTGTAGTTTTTGCCGCTTGATTCCTCACCTTTACATGGTGATCTGAAGTGCTTTAGGATGGAGAGACAAGAGTGTTTCGTGCGCATATTGTTTCGTATCGCTTGTCCGAACTTGATTCCCACGCTAAAATGGGAGCGGTGACAGGAGGTTAGGGCACACACCGACCGTTGATGGCTGCAATGGACCGTCGGTGCACGCTGCAACTTCAACAGATTTTTTTCTGTTTCATTTTGTATTATAACGTTGTTCAATATCCTAAAATATATTCATACCTTTGTTTGTACGTTATCCTATTTATGTATGAAAGAATTTTAACATCCTAGCGTTCTACTATTCGGCTACACACATAATGGCGTAATAAATAAAATCATCTGATTTTGGTAGCCTTTTCCGCCTATAATAGACGGGTGGAATTTCCTTACAGTTTAAAACTGTGTGCCGGACAGATACTCGAATTCGGGACCTTTGCAAGCGCCCCAGGAGTGCTGGTTCTACAAGGTTCGTAGATGAGCTTCTGTGAAGTTTGGAAGGTTGGAGACACGTTAATGGCAGTACTGAAGCCGTGAGGAGGGGTTGCGACTCGTGCTTGCGAAAGACAAAGGTCCCGAGTCTCGGTCCGGCACACAGTTTTAATCTGTCAGGAAGTTTCATATCAACACACTCTCCGCTGCTAAGTGAAAATCTCAGTCTGAAAATAGACGGGTGATTGACATCTTTTTCAGACAGTGTAGAGGCGTATACCGTAGTTATAAAGATGCAGTACGTGCATACAGTGCCCGAAACGTGTTACAGACTGTAAAATGTTTTTGTATATTTTTTGCTCTTAAATGTTGTGTGTATATTTTTCACTAGTTTATGTAGGAATTTTCCGTCGTTATTAGATCTCAAGAGGGCTGATCGGCAACTAATACCGATAAACAGAATTGTACGTTGACATCAAGACAAACAAATTTATATTTTCTACCGTGTGAACACGATAAATTAGATTTTTAAGAAAATCTTAGGTTTACATTTAAATCATCTGCGTTGCCTTTAACCTCCCCAGATTAATGATCATTTCTTGAGCGGAATATTGAAACCAGTATACAAATTACCAGCAACAGAAGGCTGCATGAAACACCGTGTAATTCCAGAGTGATTTGCGACAAGCTTCGATGTAATGTTACGTATATCATCGCTGTATCGTAGGGGAGACCGAGGACTAAATTAACATTTCGCATATTGCCTTTTTTTATTACCTCCCAGTAAACCTTTGAAATAAAGGAAAGTAATGTGTGTGTTCTCTGAAGGTTTCCTAACACAAATAAATTTAGTTTCCACAATATTACATATGTATGGTATTTGTAACACTAATTAAGGCATCAGTGTACCCGTTACTTTTGTCCCCATTACCGTGGACGATAGTAACGCAGGTAGGTTACGAAAGTAGCATAATACGTTAAGCCGCATTTTATTATATACAGGACTTATACGGGATCTTAATGTTCATTACCATTACAAAACATTAATTAAACATAAATAAACATAAATTCTCCTACATTGACAATTATTATATTAATTTAAATAGCAATTGATAAAACTGATCGAATTCAGACTTTATGAGTAAATGTTCAGTGAGTCAATAAGAGGAAAAAGTAATACATATCTTAGTCTTATTCAGATTCACAATTGTGGCACACGTAAATATCCACCTCTTTGGTACAAGTAACATGAGACCAAAGCTTACATTCGCGACACTGAATCCACTTTCCTTTGGGACGACTGTGGCGGAATGGCTCGACACTTTCGAGGCAGTAGCTATCACTGTCTTCCGATGATGATTATTCAGGCTTTTTTCTGCTTTCTCACTATTTTCTGGCTGCTTTTTAATTTTAGCCTCTTTTCCGCTTTTTTCACATGGAGACGGGCCTTTAGGTCTTCTTCTGTGGCCAGTTTCTCTCGACTGTCGGTCAAAATTGCAGACTGTCTCCTTTCTCTTCTTTTTATTGTTTCTTGCTGTGAACTTCGTTTTGGTAACGGGGGAACACCTTCGGGTGAAAAGGCTGAGCGAACTGAAGAAGATGATTGTAAACCACTAGGTCCTGCATACAGGCTGTGACATTTGAAAGTGTTTTCTCGCATATCGCTACTGAATCAGGATTATATGTCCTTCCATCTTCAAATGGCTCACTAGAAATCACTAATCAACTTGCTAAGGACTTACTTTGCTTTACATAACTGGAAGCTTGTGCTGGGCGATCACAGACAGAAGATGGTGAGAAGTAGATTTCATTGAAAGCATTCTTATCAAATGGCACTATACCTGTGCAGTGAAAGTCTGCTGCAACGTTTTTAGGAGTTACAGCAACTGGAAGGGATGTTATAAATTGGCATGGTCTTTCCCGGATGATTCTTGATCCAGTTATGAGCAAAAGCATTCAACATCTTTTTAAATGGACCATAAACTGAACGGTCTAGAGGCTGCATCGTGCGTGTAAAATGCGGTGGGAATGACAGCATAACATTCCCTTGCAAAAATTCCTTCCTCTCATGGATATGTGAGATTCGTGACTGTCGAGAAGCTGTAAACATTTGTGCTCAGAAGTTGGTTTAGCAAATTTTATGAAATGGTGTAAGAATAACAAAAATTCTTCTTCTTGCATCCAGCCACTCCCATTTCCTACTCCAATGGAAACAGTAGGGCCGTCTCGAATAAAATGGTCATGCTACCTCAAGCGAGGGAATTCAAAGAGAGGTGGCGTACTGTTTCCCTCAGTGTTGATGGAAATAGCAACAGTGCCTCTTTCAGCCGACGTGATTGCTTCTACCTGCTTTATTCACCGTTTAGTAACAGTCCTGTTTGGTTTCTGAACAGTGGTGACACATGTATCGTCCATATTCCAGATGTCCATAGGCTCTAACTTAACTTTCCCCATAACGCTAGCCAGGTTGTTGAAAAAGGCATTCTCACTTGCTCGAGCAAGACTTGTAAGTTGAGGCAACAGAATAGACAACTGGGAACTACTCTTCATGAAAGCTGAAAACCAGTCTCAACGAGCAGTTTGATTGTCCACCAAATTTGTTAGAGTTGATTTATTGTTTGTCGTTGCCAATATCTGAGCTAATCCATTGGGCAGACGTCATAAAATATCTCCTACGCTTTAATCACGTATTCAGTTACAATTTTTTCTTGTTTATCAGAGAACACTCGTTTTACACTTCTATATCCAACCCGAGGCATTGGTGTGCTGCTATCACTCATACATTTCTCTTTCCTCTTAATGTACCGATGCAGTGTCACATGGCATACATTGTGTTTCTTTGCTGCTGCTTTAATACTTATGTTACAATTTGCAACATCGTCTGCAGCTTGATATATAGTAGTACGAGTTAGTCCTCTTGTAGTCGTCCTAGCCAGTGCTCGTGGCATAATTCCCTGTAACGAGATACCCAAGTAAATGACGAATCTGTTCAGTAATAACGTGTTTTTTGGCAAGACACTGCTACTCCTAACATTACCATACCTAATTTACTGTTCGACAACGAAAAAAAAGGGGGACCGATAGCTAAGAAAACTTTTTCAGTAACGGCGACGAAAGAAACACTTACTTTCGTCCCCAACAGTAATGTTTCTTTTGTCACAGACCATGCTTTTCTGTTTAATTGATATTTTATGCACAATCTATGTAAGTAATGAACAATTTGATAATGGTGGCATAAAACTGAATGTTTCACATAGTTAAATTATTACAGTAGACTTACGTTTACAGCTTAATGCCACCGTTATCACAAAAGGGAGAAAATTGAGAAAACTTAAGTGCGACACTCAAAAAACGTTTTCCTGCGTCACACTCAACAGAGACTCTCCAATACTGGCCAACAATTGGTAGGCAGTTGGGAAACATGAAGGGAATACATTGTTTGAATCGCTTGACTTTCAGAGCTGCATGCGAAGGTAGGGAAGGGATGTTACTTTCATACCTTGTTACTTTTGTCCCCGGTCTCCCCTATGTATCCTCGCTGACCAAAGTCAAATATTGAAATATTATACACTTGATATAAGGAAAGTATTTAATGAGTAGAAATCTAATATACAACAGACATCTACATCTTCATGATTACTCAGGAATTCACACGTTAAGTGTTTGCCAAATAATGCACAAAGCCACTTTCAGGCGCATTCTCGACCTTTCGACTATCGCACAGTAAGTCGTAAAAATAACGGGAAAATTTTTCCGTGCGAACTCAAAGTTATCTTCTTTTTCACAATGGTCATTTCTCCGTATGTGCGCCGGTGTCAGCAAAATATTTTGGAGCTGGAAGAAGATAGTTCTTGATTAAAATTTGATAAAAATATCAGTCCAAAACGAAAAACTGTATTGTTTTAATGACTCCCACGCCATGTAGATTATCATACCTGTGACACTATCAGGCTTAACTGGCATTAATAGAAAAGCAGCTGTCCTTCACTGAAACTTATCGATGTCCTCTGTCAATGAGACCTGGAAAAATTTCGACACCTCGCAACAGTTCGGTTGAAAAGAATGGTCAAGAGGGACAAGAGTAGTATGCCATTTTTGAGTATGTTTCCAATGAAACGTCCATTTAGTTTTGCCTTCCTCTAAACATTTTCTATATGTGGGTTCCAGTCTTGTGAAACGTTTTATTAAAAACTGCGTAAGAAACTGAATTAATCCATTTTAAACAAGTAATGTGGCTGTCGCAAATCTTGAGGCTGTCCACCGGTAAACTGCCCAAATGACACCATATTTAATCCGTCAACTTGTAAACGGTCTAAGAATGTCACATTTAATAATCTTTCATATACGACAACATTTGATGGAATTCTACTAACTCCGTCTCTCGTCGAGTCCGTTTTAGCATCGACACAACATTTGATATCAGTGCATTACGTCTTAAGGTAGTTCATCGACACTTTAGTTTATAGTACATTTGACACTATTAAAGGTTGTAATTGTACTTGAATTACGTAACCATTACGGCACCTGAACTCAACCCTTCGATACCAGCAATATTCTACTGTTTTTCTGTAAAGTAGTTGACATACTTCTCAGACAACATTCAGATATGATTTCATTAATGTAGAGGTACTTTCATACATCGATATGTTTATGTTGCAATGATATTATTATTGTGTGTATTCTTTCTTTTGTCCCTATGATCTTTGACGTCCTTGCAACTCTTGATTTTTGGGCTCGTAAGCCATTATTAGTAGTAGTTAGAGAGTCGGACCTTGAAAAAGTCAAGTCTTGGACGTCATGTTGAAAAGACGCATATTGTAGTGAATGAGGAAGATGTTTCCAAGTATGTTTTGTATTGTGAAGTGATGTTTTGTGTGTTGCGTGATATTGCAAGAAAAGCAATAAAAAGGAAGTGTAACTTAAATTCGGAGTGCTGATTATTTTCTTACATCACCATTGTCCTGCAACAGTGTAATCTTCAAAAATGGTTTGTGAAACACATCTATAAAACTTTTAAATATCACCGAATAAAACCTAGGCCTCTTTGCATTCGCGCTTGGAATCATCACCACCTAGATTTCGACGATTGGCGAAGATTTTACAACGACACCAGCGTGGGAAACACGAAAAGATGAATTGGCTTTATTAACTGTGTAGTGGTAGGGTTGTTAGAAGGCCATGCGATCAAATTAATTAACGGCTAATACAGGACAGATTTTGACGACTTTGGATATTCACTTAACTGTTGTGAATAGGCGAGTATCGCCTTGCTATGGAGAAAGTGGGTGGCAGGTGGCTCGTAGTTCGTGCGCCGATGCTCACCGGAGCGGCCTCGCTGTGGCAGAACACGTGGCGCCGCAGTGGGCGGCGTAGCCACGTGCGGCGGACACGAGCTGCTACGTCACAGGCAGGGGAGCGCCTGGGACTGAAGAAGAGCAGCCGGCCGTGAACAAAGTGTCTCGGCTGCTCCAGGATATGTCATGAATATCGAAATACGATGGCAGGCAGTCGGAATTGGACTCTAGAGACAGGAAGAAATGACCGGCGATTTACTGAAATATCTTCCGGACGGAGCTCCGTGTTGTGGTGGCCTCTCCAGTACAAACAGCAGCAATTTGAAGAGAAGCTATTTGGAGGGCTGGTTCTAAAACACGAGGTGAGTTACTGCAAATGTGTCACGATCTGTCACCGTCCCCTTTATATGTACTTAGTTTTTTTGTGGAAGGATGGTTTAGGCGCTACTCAGAGCGGTCTTCCTCTTCATCTTCCTCTGCACTTCACATTCATCACCCACCGGCATGTGACCTATTCAACTTTTCCTCTCTACGCATCCTGGTGCAACAAAATTGTATCTATACATTAGTCTACGTATTTAATCAGCCTTCTGATACAAAGAACTTCTTTTTAAATGACGCACAATGGTATTTCGGACTATGCAACTCTTTCCTTTTGTCCAAGTTAGCAAAACAGTATCATTTAGTATTTGTATTGAAACTGTAATAAAAGAATGTCACTACTAGCAGAAGAAGTACGTTAATTTTCAGTAATGCCATATGCTAGCTTGTTGCACTGCAGCACGTAACCCGACTCTGTAACCGTCGGCCGTAACTCGCATATTTTCGCTAGTTCTCAACACAGAGCTAACATATTCGCCTCCTAAAGTTGGAAGAATTTTTCATATCTAGTACGTGGATGAGTAAGGAAGCAAAAGTTGTGCCACAGCGTTGCTCGTCAACTGACTTTGCGCCAAATTCCCGGTTAAGATCCAAAAAATCGGACCAGTGTCTTATATATTGAGGGTAATTGACGCTACTGGTAGTGATCAACCAGTCACCACAGATACATTTCACACTGCAAGCAAATCATCAACTTCACTCATTGTGCTGGGGATCTGTGTGAAATGGATTGAGCGGTTCTTTAGGTTAGAAGCGACTGGGAAAAAAAAAATGAAACAAGAGACTACAGTCTCAAAGGGAGCAGGAGAAATACAAAATGAGGATAGTTATAGCAGAATCAGTATTGCAGTTGTAAATTGCCCCAACTGTGTTGGTCAAAACCAAATTTCGAAGCACTAATACAAACTACTGAAGCTCAAATCTTTATACTCGCAGGCCCGACTTCTAGCTAAAGCCGGAAACAATCTCCGTCGAAATCTTGTAGAGGACCTAACGGTGTTCAGAAAACCGTACTAGAAGCTTTCTATCAAAATTAATTTCAACAAGAAGCTCAGGAGCCCACTTGAAGTGTAAATGGTTGCGAAACCACACTTCATGCCATAGCAACAAAAATTCTTGAACAAATAGGGAGCGTCAGGACGGAGAGAGGAATTAGTGACCGACAGGTCGTCTCAGCAAGCTGGTACGCTGTAACGTCTAGTTCCTTTGAAAGTAAATGCAAATTATAATCCCCGTTTCCAAAAGCATATAAAAATTCGCCAGATGCCTTCGTCGTAGACAGTCTCCGCTCCTTCGAAATAAATAGATATTGACGGTGGAGCGCAGCAGTTTAAAACACTTCATTAAGGGAGGTCTTGTGGTCTACATCGTATAGCAATTGTTGCCACTTAAATTTGTTTCTGATTATGATGACGCAATAACTCTTTACGTAGCAATCATATACAATCGCTTACTCGACGAAAGATCCGTACCCAATGACTGGAAATTTGCACAGATCACGCCAATATTCACGAAAGGAAATAGGACTAATCCGATGAATTATAAACACATGCCACTGACGTCGATTTGCAGTTGGATTATGGAACATACTTTGTCTTTGAACTTTGGGAATTACCTCGAAGAACGTGGTCTATTGCACATGGATTCATAAAATAAATAGCCCTTTGTTCGCACCAGGTGTTAAGTGCTGCTGTCAGGGGATTTCAAATGAATTCCATGTTTATATATTTCGAGAAGGCTTTGGACACTGTACCTCAAAAGAGACTTCTAATAAATGTGCGTGCCTATGGACTATTGCCTCAATTGTGCGCCTGGATTTGTGTTATCCTGTCACAAAGGCTACAGATCATAATAATCAGAGTCAAATTGAAAATATTATAGACACGATATCCGTATTACGCCAAAAGTGTCAATGACTCTAAATAGGAAAAGTGTCAGTTCATCCAGATAAATACTAAAACAAATCCGTTTAATTTCGGTTAGATGTTAGTTCCCACAAATGTAAAGACAGTCAGTTCAAATCAATAACTCGGTTTTATGAACAACTTAGATTGTAACTATAACATATATAATATTGTCAGGATAGCAAACAAAAGATTGCGTTTTGTTGGCAAAACAGTTAGAGATGGAACAGGTCTATTAAAGATACTACCTACGCTACACTTGGCCTTCCTCTGCCGTGGTAATAATGCGCGTAATGCGATGTTTACCAGATAGGATTGACTTAAAACAACGAAAATGCTCGTTTCGTATTATCTCGAAATATGCAGTTTCTCCTCTGAATGTGAAGTAATTTTATTGATGCCAATATGCATAGCAAGACATGATCATCATAGTAAAATAAGAGAAATCAAAGCTCGTGCGGAAGAATTTAATTGTTCATTTTACCCACCGACAGTTAAATAGTGGAACAAAACAAAAATACTCTGAAGGTGCTTAGATGCACACACTGCCAGACTCTTAGGTGTTGCAAGGAAAATTCTGCGAGTGGAAAATACCCTCTCATATATTCCCTACTGGTCTGTCTTACTCCCTATCGGGTCGCCTGGTTTTTTATTGAAAATTCCCTGATTCTGTAGTGGATCATCAGTCAAACAACTCGCATTACATTTTAATAAAAAATAATTAATAACATATATGTTAAGACCGTGAACGTTTATGAACATACATACCTGTGGTTATAATTAAACTAACTTTGTTCCTGATGTTGTGATGTACGCGCTGAGTAGGTATTGAATAGAATTGTGGAGAAGAGGAGTTTGTGGCACAACTTGACTAGAAGAGGGGATCAGTTAGTAGGACATTTTCTGAGGCATCAAGGGATCACCAATTTAGTATTGGAGAGCAGCGTGGAGGGTAAAAATTGTAGAGACCAAGAGATGAATACACTAAGCAGATTCATAAGGATGTAGGATGCAGTACGTACTGAGAGATGAACCAGCTTACACAGGGTAGAGTAGCATGGAAAGCTGCATCAAACCAGTCTCTGGACTGAAGACCACAACAACAACAAGAACAACGCGTTTCTTCAGAACGGCAGGAAGAGCAACTCTGCATTGAGGGAGTATCGCCGACAGAAACATCTGTGAGTAGCCCCATGTCAATAAATGGGCTAAAGTACGTCCTCAAGTAATGGGAAGAAACAGGCGAAATAGCTTGTGCAGCAGGGAGAGGAAGGCGGCCCATACACATGGCAGTTGTTTATTAAGTTACTTTAAGTATAACTGCTCGTATACCACATGCCTCCAATTCTGCAGCCAGTGCTGAAGGTACGTCGCTGGAATTGTCTCTCGTACAGTCAACAGTTCAGAATCTTTTACGACGCATTTTACACTGGTTTAGCTACAGCATTCAGAATGGGCACCAAATGAAGCCCCGAGATGTGGCTGCGAAATATTCTTTGGACACGCAAGGCACATTTTACCCTGCATAGTGCATTAAATTGACAGAGCTGTCGCATATAGGTATATAGTTCGCCACTGTTGTGCAGGAATTTCCACTGCACTCATCTTACGTGCCTGTGGGTTGTGGTTTCCAGTCTCTAGCATTCTTGGTCCAGTTTTGGTCCTTTAAGGAGACGACATCTTGCGGGCGTTCACCGATATCTGGACGTCATGGGGACCTATTCATGCGACCCGTGATTCCAAATTTGCAGGTAAGCAACTGTATCCAGACCACTATTCTCATGAGAGGTGGGGTGATCGCATCCATGGTTGGTCAAGTTAAAGATTTGCTTTTAGAAACATTCTGCAACGACAGTGTAATCTTCAGGCAATTTCAAGATCTGTGTCCTTCGAGGTCCATCTATGTAACTTCTGTTTGTGGAGGTATCTGAAAGAACGTGTTTATCGGGGTGGTATCCCGACTCTTCTTTATCTGAATGTTAGCACACAACGACATATTGATCTGATTACAGCGGATATGCTACTAGCATCTATCGATCATTTTCCCACAAAGAGAATCAAGTTAAGAAGAAACTATGATAGTAAAATTTAATGATTCAAAGTATTACCCTTTCTACAGAATGTAGATTGATGGAATTTTAATAACTTTGTTGACAATTTTCGTAATGGCAAGAGCTTTTGGAGAGCACAGGAGGATAATTAAATGACAGTTTAACAAATTTTAAAATTAGACTGAAATGAAGCCATAATAATTAAAACAGATCTCGTACTGCTACTCACTATACATGTGGATGAATTATTCCTTATAGATGGAATTCCGGCAATGCAAATGATTAGCGCCCTGTAGCTTACAATTACCATCAAATTGATAAAATGTGAGCTAGCTTGCAACAGCCAATAATCTTATAAAATATGAGCTAATCTCTTAGCAGAAGTTTACCTCGAAGCTTGCGTCTCTGCAATTACTGGAAGTTCAGTAGCAACACAAAGCTGCCTACATAGCTCAGGATCCCATGTAACATAAAAATGACAACCCTGATGAAGTCACTCTCCCTTCTGAGTGTAAATGCTTTTCTACATTCTCGAATGTAGTAATTAAATGAACACATGTGGAGATGGTATATTTCAAATATTAAGTTTGACAATGGCTAAAGGGAATAAAAATAATCCTATATGAACCCTGAATTAAGTTTCTTTTAAATATATCATTCAGTAAATGAATAAAAATATCTCATGTTTCTCACACAAATCCTGTTCACTGCACCGCATGTTTTTACATGATCATATTTATACAACAGACAAAACAAAATCATCTATATGTACTTCACTTCCAAAAATATTATTTAATGAGTGGACAGAAAGTGAGATACACACACACACACACACACACACACACACACACACACGCACGCACGCAAGCACGCACGCATAATTCTTCTGTGTAGTGAAACACTATTCACATATTGAAATCTTAAAACAGTCGTCCTATGTCAATTTACATCAACTAAAACTCTCAAGATGTGCTACATTGCACGCCGCTGTGGCTTAGCAGTTTTAAGCGCTTCCGTCCGGAACCGCGCTGCTGTTATGGTCGCAGGTTCGAGTCCTGCCTCGGTCATGGATGTGTGTGATGTCCATAGGTTAGTTAGGTTTAAGTAGTTGTAAGTCTAGCGGACTAATGACCTCAGATGTTAAGTCCCATCGTGCTTAGTGCTATTTGAACCATATTTGTGCTACTTTGTACTGAATTTCCGATACACACTCCTAAACACTTACCTAACTCGACATCATTATCATGAACGTATCATTCCTCTACACATCACCGTTGGTTTAATCTGCCCACTGCAATACATATTGCATCCGGCGAGCCATGTATTTTCGCAACCCATAAAGACTTTAGAAATACAGTCTGCAACGATTCTTAAGCTGTTATCTTTACCATAGAACTGCCGAACACGTTAACTAGTGATACACTGGCACCTCTGCTGCTACTGCTACTGCTATTGATAACAACCTGGATGTTGAGATGGAGTGGGCTGTACCTACTTTTCAACTGAGCCTCTGAATATGTCGCATTACTGCACAGTTGCCACCACTTTATTTGACCGTGCCTCACCTTCATAACACAATGTATATTTTCTACTTTTAATATAACTCGGAATTAAATGTCAGATGGTATTCCGACATTAACACGCTTAGCTACTTTTGTCATCGAATCATATGTAGAGGCGAACATTAAACTGGCTATGACGCATTGCTATATGCATGTGCTGGTGTGTTAATATACCCTTCCTCTAGTTTCTGTCTAGCAGCAAGGAGGGCCTGTATCTGTCTGGAGTGGTGGATAGTGCTAGCAGGCTGAAACCTGTTTGTCCAGGTTTCGCAAATTGAGTGAACTGGTTTCTGGATGCTGGTATTGTCGTAGAAAAAAATATACATTCGCTATGTACATAAAGGCGGAAGCTGGTGCTGGTCTGAAACAAATGTAATTTATCCGGAAAGGAGGTGATTAAAAGAAAGCTCACAACCACTGCTGATCGAATCGTGCTATGTGATTGGCTGTGGCTGATCTGTCAAATAGCAACATCATATAGTTTCCAGTACTGTATGAAGTCCTTATACTCCATTCGAATATATAACTGAAAAGAAGCTTGAGGAAAAGAATATGTCTACCGAACGTAGTGGAGATTAGGGTATAAATAGAGGCGTATAGACAGATCTATTTACCACGCTCATTGCATGAGAATAGAACAGAATGGAAATCGATAATGTACGTATGATGTACTCTGCACTGTCCCCTATACAGATGCCTGTGGGGTTTTTGTTTGCATGGAAGATGCCGCTGTCTGTAAGAAGACAGCACTAAATTTCAGGAAGATATGTGGTAGGCCAGTGGTTGGCAGTGCAAGGATTGGTAGTTGATCTGAATGTGAATAAATATATTGCACATAAATAGGCCTAGAAATCCTCCAGTTTCAACCACTGTCAAACACAACGGAATAAGCAAAAGCTTATGATGGGCTCGGATGCATTTACAGGATTATTAAGAACATGTAATCCAGCAATGAAAGAAGCTGTTTACAAAGCGTTACTGCTAATAAAATCGCATTATCTGATTAGTTGTAGCTGACCTGCTCAAGCAGTGGCATCAGTATAAATGATCAGTTGGGTACCTCTTCAACACTGCTGACATCGTGTTATGTCGGTGTGCCCTCATTCGCAAAAAATACGGCAGGTTTCTCGTGAACTGCTTCTGCATAAATTTAAATAAACTTCACTCGGCTAAGACTTTGATTGGGAATCCCACATGTGGATGTTCGGCCTTTTTGAGCATGTTTACCAAATAAATCCCTCTATATGTCACATAGAGGTTCTAAACTACAAATTGTTTTCGATTTCAAAATGAAGTGTTTCGCTTCGAAAGTAATTACCACTATGTGCACGTGCACTATTTATGTGGGAGAAGATATTCACTGCCCTACAGAAACTTTGGAAGCAACCATCGAGTGCAACTGAACTCTTTTCACATATAGTACGTCTGTTTTGCCAAGCATAAATCATAACAGCCAATTTCGTAGCTGTGGAATTTTACTTATCCTGAGCAGTGCCATATAAAAGAAATTACTTCTAGGTGTCTGCAGAAGATGGAAGAGACAGACGTGTCGACATATATATGGAAACACTGGATGACAATTGCGTAGTTTGAAAGTAAATGCAGTTGATAGCCAGGTCTGTGGCTGTGGAGTTGTGTCTGACCATGAACAGCATCTGTGTAGTTCTCTCAATAAGTGTCAAATGCTGATCATAGTAAGATCAGTACTCTTTGCAGGTGTAAGTGCATTATGTAGGAGCTAGGTGAATTCGGACGTGGTCATATGGTGGGCTATTGTGAGAACAAGGGCTCCAAAGTTTTGCTGATCCAAGAGGCACTGTATCGAGGATTCTTACTGGATTCAAGGAAAGCGGAAAAACATGAACCGCTAAGTCAGAAGGGGGACGAAAGTGTGCACTCAGTCATCGTGACAGATGGCCATGGCAATATGGAACTGAACGGCGCACTTGCGAACTTTGTCAGAACCAAAATGTCGTGTAGAGAGCTCTGTATGCAGTGAACTGCAGGGTGCGATGGAATTGGAAAACCATTTATCATTGATTCAAATGCTAGTAACAGCAATATAAGGTGCCAAAACCATCATCTTGGGCTGTTGTAAGATGTCGTAGTCTCCTGACCTTCATTGCTTACATATTCCGCTCTCACAATCATATTCCGCACATCAAGGCTGTTAACTCCAACCCAAAATCGATAAGACAAAGTCATTGTTGTATGAATTCATATAAACGATATGCAAATAACAAGTAAGAGCACTGAGGTTGAAATGAGGCTGGCGTACACACGTACAATCTAGACACGAAGGTCACAGGAGCTTTTTGTTTCGGAGAGGGAACCGTACGCCAGCAGGGCGGTCCCAACATATCTATGGTGGCTGGTGACCCCCGTAAAGCAGACAGCGTTTGCTTGAGTGAAAGGACGACCCCGTGTTCGGCTTATCAGCAAATTTCGCTACATTTAGTGGCAGCGACCAACCTATGCATTCTTTACAAAAATAGCATGCAGTTTCAGAGATTATAACAGGAAGACACCAAACCCCAAACGCCGATGCTACAGATTTCCGGATAGGTCGCCTTAAATTAAACGTCGTTCTCCCGTTTCAGAAGAGCAATACTGATTGGCAGATGATATTTCTGACGCCTTGAACTAAAGGAGTAATGGAAGAGACCGAAAGTATTACCCTTCACTTCTCTCAGAGAGGGGTTATTCTGCTGTCGCTCTTGGAGCGACAACACGTAACGAGAGTGAGCCCGCATGTACGTGTACTCAAAGAGCGAGGAACAAGTCTCATCTCAGTACTTCACTGGGACAGCATCTCTGTCGAGAGCGAATCGGAGTGCGACCCTATATTGAGTCCTTGCAGTTAAGCATTGTTCACTGTGTTAGACGCCACACTTATATTGCAGTGTGAACGGACAGAGTTATAGTTAAACGCCTGCGAGCGAATTTTGAGTGGCATTGCGGTGGACTGGTTATCTGACCGGTATACCAAGCCAATAGATTAGGGGTGAATACGAGTCCTTGACCTCAACAAGGCGTAGGGAGAGTTTGATTGGCGAAGGTCAATCCAGATAGAACGAGAGTAGTCTCATTTGTCAGCAGCGAGACGTGCCGACAGTAGACATCGCAGCTTACGGTATTGTGCGCTACAGCTCTTGCGAGCCCCATGTTTCCTCCAAAACAGTACACTTCACTGCATTTCAGACGTGGCAGCCTCGACCGTACCTAGCAACACTGTAACGGATAATTATTCAAGTTGAGTAGATGCAGCTCTCAGACATTCTGCTTAGTCAATAACAACCCTAAACTTTGTACAGAAATTTCATTAGCGAATCCTATCCTTAAGAGGTATCTTTACACTCCGAAAAGAATCCAGAAATAAAGTGTTCGGTTCATAATTAAATGTTCCATTGTGATTTCTCAGAATTTTTGCAAAACAAATAATAATTTTAGTTAGTTTCATGTTTTTCTTACACTTAACTACCACTACTCCAGTACCCGAGTATCCCATTAGTTACGTAAGAAATTTTGTTAATTTTTGTGTCATTTCCTTACAGCGGAGGACTCCAGCAGATATTTATTGCTGAAAGTTTTTCGGGCATTTCTCTTTAGAACGTTAGGAGCGTCTGTCTGACTTCTTTAGTAGTGTGGGGGTGGAAATTGCATCTTGCAGGAGCCACAGGGTAAAGGGTACATCTCAGATTAATCCGTTGCACAGAATGAGAGAATAGCACCCACACGCCGCTCACACTGTGAAGCAGAGGATGACTGTCATTTAGTCATATCACTCATGTTTCAAACTATTTCCAGTTTCTGGCCAAGTTTACATCTCTTTCCCACTTCTCCTGTTGCCTGCAATATATTACTTCTTCCCGCCGTACGTCTCACGAAATGAAACAGCAAGAACCTGCATGGTTCAACTGACAGACATCCTTTCCACACGCCTCTCTCGAGTGGTAGCAGCGACAAATGACTGCAGCAGAAGTGGTGAAATAGCTTTTTTCAACGCATGGGAGAAATGAATGATGCATCAGCGAAGGAAACCCCTGCTAGCGTCTCTATCACCGACACAAGACGCTGGCAGAGCGCAGCGCGCTAGTGCAGAAACATTCGCTAGCCATCATTACATGTTTATATATAATACAGACAACCTAGAAACGGTTCCTTACACGTCTCTTTACAAATAAATTGGGTCAAAGTGATGGAATATTCATGTGAGGTTTCCAGAAATGTCTCCGACGAGCAAATTCTTAGAGAGCGTGTGTTAGAGTATAACTGCGGGCGGTGGCAGTGAGCAGCAGGCTTCGTCATGTTTCGAGACAGAGAAGTATTGCAGGCAGGAGTGTGACTGTGGGGTGAGAAGAGCGCATGTGAATGTTTATCCACGTACACCACTATACACAACCCCCCCCTCCCCCCACCACACACACTCACACTGGAATGTAGCACTCGTAAGGAAGGCAACACGGTGGAGATGTGATATTTTTTGAACAGATAATGTATGCAGAATATTTACAGAGTACACATCGCGCTACTAGTAATTTAGAGAGAACAAAATTTGTATGCTGTATGCTCGACTAATTTTTTAAAAAAATGAACGCTGTTTCGTTATACTGTTCTCTAGGAGTATTAGCGTTCAGTTAAGACTTGTATATAGTCTGTGTTGCTCCGTATTCACATTGTTTTGGTAGTTATAAAGTTCCCATTTAACAACGTTGTTCCTTGGTTTGTCAACACTTGGTCCCCAGGTGGCCGAGTCTAAAGTACCTCAAGGTGGGAGACCCTCAGTGGGTTTCATCCACGTTTGCAGTTGGTACATTTTTCTGCCCATAGTTGTTGTCTTGCAGCTAGTGGAAGTGTAGTTAATGCCGACGTTGAGCTAAGGTAACTTCATCTAGCTTTCAACCTACATCTCAGTAGTTGATAGCAGTGGAGAGGGAATGAATAATGACAAGGTATATCATTGATACCGTACCTGCCAAGCAATAAACCTTGTCTGTAGGGTTGAATTTCAGTCATCCAGTAGTCGGTCTGCAGTTTCATTCAGTGCACCGTTCACTTGCTCCCCTTGGGCAGATGTGTACCACACAGGGCACGGGAACTCCTCTGCAGAGAAACAGAGTAACGTTTGGCTCCCCAGATCAAACTACTGAATCTAGGAATGCAGTTACTTAGGGCTCAAATTTTAGCTTGGTGTTGAGACAGTGTCTGTAGTATGTGACACACCGGGCTGAAGTGACGCCAAGGTGAAGTAGGCGTAAAGCAGTTCACTGTGAATTTTATGCTGTGCTTCTGCCGAACTAGCTCAAACATCTCACATTTGATAATATGAGGATGTAAATCAGTGATGCTCCCCTCAAAGGAGCCATTCTGTAACTTGAATCCAATAGACTGGGTTAATCAACGAAACCATAAACCTGGTTTTACGAACAGGGATATAAATACAGCTGCTTTACTAAACTAACCGCGGCCTTTTAAGAAGATTGCAGATGATGTTACCTACTATCCTCGTTCATTCGCTATAATGATTCCGCTATAAAGGTATAAAATATATTTTTCCAGAAGCTTCCGTATAAAAACTGACGTTCTCCAATTTCTTAAGTGACACACAGGTAGATAGTCAGATGAGCTACCACTTTTGGATAATCTGAGAGGCAAATTTAAATTCGGGGACGTGTCATATTATGTAATATTTATATACCAGTAAATATTACAAAAAATAACGCTAGAGTGATGAATTTACGAAATTACGTTCTAGTTTTTGCCAGAAACTGAACGTGATGGCTCTTAAAGCAATATCTTAACTGATGAGAGTGAAGGACCAAAAGAACCTTTCTGTGTGGTGCTGGAATTTTGGACGAGACGCTAGAGTGGTCTTTGTGAAAAGAAGGCATAAAGTCACGAGAGCCGGCAAGTCGCCACAGTGTGTGGACGAGATACGAGTCTGTGGTGGCTGCCGGTGCCGTATCAGCAGCCCTGCGACGAAGAAAGGAGTCTCCCCTCCCAGCACCAGATGACGCGAGCGTTTGCACACGACGTGCCTGGCCGCCGTCCCTCGGAATCTCAGAATCCATCTCCATTTACGAGTTCTTTCAGCTGTAAACACGTGTGCTATAACTCTGATATGGTTTTTAGTCTCGGAGGTAGAAATAGTTGACATTTGCTACACTAGATACGGAAACGAAACAGCAACCAACTTGCAAAATGGACTCTATAAGTTCAAACACTTTATGGAAACATTTTTTTAAGTTGTCTGAATGCCTTAGTATTGGTTCAAACTTTCATTTCCATTGGTGCAATTTGTACTAAAATACACGTGTTTTTAAAACATCTTGAATTTGAGATAACTGAATTGTGGCCCTACATAATTGTGAAACACCGTCTCAGCTTCCCTAAACCGTTCCTTGTTCAGTGTTTGGGAGAGAAGAATTGAAGAGCTGGCAAAGAGGTATCTTGCATCATTTCAGCGAACTCGGCGTTATGAAAACGATACAAAGTGCACCCTCTTAACTATAAAGAATTACGGCCAACATAACTTGCACCATCATAATTTTAAATGCCATATTTACCTCTTACCTACTCAAACCTGCATATTTTGTAAGTTGTTGATGTAGAACAGATAACCAACGTTCTGGAACTGGTCATTTAGTATTAAAATGATTGGGAACACACATATTTTCCTGCTGTGGAGTAAATATTGGTGTTGGCTTTTTACAGTAATGATGAGAATCGTATTTCAATGTTGTTAGTCAAAGCACCATAACCTAGGCTCAAAATATAGTTAAGCAGTTTAATGAAATCGTAAGACATTTAAGTAAAAAGAATCGCCATACCAAACCTCAATCAGTGTATAGGACTGAAATTTTGGGAATACATCAGTCTAGGTAACGTATTAGGAGATCAACATCGCAAGATCACAGGTTAATTTACGAAGGATAGGACATAAACCATTGCATATGTGAAGTACTTGTACAGTAATAATAGGTGTAATGGACAGACTGGTGAATGAAAGTACCCAAACTTTTATGCATGGTGTTTTACGGGTGCTGTATGTCAGTTTATCGGTTGGAAATCAATGCTTGTTGCACTTGGTTGGTCACTACAGAGACTGTGCATGACGGTGGAATTTTGCATAGATGACGTATCGTAAGTGCTCGCTTGGAACAGATCAGGTGATCTATTAGGCCAAGGCAACGTGTTGACAATCTATAAAGCATTTTACGTTAAAACAGCTGTATATGGACGAGCATCATCTTGCTCGAAAACATCTCCTAGAATGCTGTTCATGAATGGCAGCATGATACGACCTCTCACCTGATTGATGTATAATTTTACATTCACGGTACGTGGAATAACCACGAGACAGGTGCCTCTGTTATACAAAATCTCACACACGACAAAAACACCATGTGTAAGTACAATGTGTCTGTCACGCCCTCAGATTGGCAGCAGGTCCTCAACTGCCCTCCTCCTAACCTAGAGATGGCCATCACTGCCACCGAGGAAGAAACATATTTCATCAGGAAGTGCAACAGACTTCCACCCCAACCTCAAATGAGCTCTTGCTTGACACCAATGATGTCAAAAATTGCGGTGGTTTGGGGTCGCTGCCGGATTGCATGCCAGAGGGCGTGAGGCTCGGACCTGTCTTGATGTAATAGATTTGTAACAGTCCGTTGCCTCATTCTGGCGCCAACTGCTGCTCAAATTGCTGCTGCAGACGGAGTACGATGCGAGAGAACCATACGCGGAACACGACGATACTGGCACGAAATTTCATCTTCCAGGTGTAGAAACACGTACACCAACTTTAGTTTATGGCGAACAACTCATATGTGCTGCGATTTTTTTTTCGGTCACTGTTTTTTACTTTGCGACACGTCCGTGCTATACTTCAGAGCCCCATGCGAGGACAGCCTATGGTGCTAAGTGTAAACTGTCAAAGTGAGAGTGGCGAGGGCAATATATCTTACAGCCTAAAGGGGTGACCGAAATTCTGATAGGACCAGCTCATTGTATATGTCGCGAGCGCGCTCCTCACGTCCGTAACTCTTGTTTCTAGTGAGAAATCATTATAGTATTGAATCCGACACGGTACTATAATCAAAAACAAAGTGCGATAGCTGTAACGTTGTAGCCTAATGAATAAAAAGACATTTTTGTCAAGAATAACGCTTAGTAATGCTAGAACTGTAACATATGAAGTAATTAGTCAAAATTAGCTTTTCACCGTAAGGCCGCCAGTTAGAGAAAACAATCGACAATGTTACCTCCCTGTGTAAATATATAACATTTAATGTGATGATAAACACTACCGTGTTTTCCCCTGCATTCTTTGTCAACTGAGAGCCGCCGTCGCTAATTTGTCGGAATCAAGAATGCTTCAGTCACACTGGACGGTGGGGAACAACTAATTGAGATACAGGTGCCTTGAAAGATGGACCTACTGTTTAGTGATTGTACAGATGTCAACTGAACCCGAACCTTGAAGGAACGCACAGAGAAAGCTAAATTAAATTTCAGAATGATATTTCGCAATAATATTGGACAACATGTCCCGGCTATTACAATATGGTTGTAATCTGTAGCTTAACACATGTTTCCGGGCACAGGCACTCATCTTTAAAAATTTGTGCAAATACTTCAACTGCCTACAGGTATACATGTGGTTTTAGGTCCACTTTTACGTTTGTCCAGTTCCATCCGGCGGAGAGGAAACAAAAAAACGGTATTTATTGGTAAAAACATTGCTATTATGGTTTCATAAAAATGATATTGAAAGAAATACTTTATTTATATTTCACCAGATATAAATAAAAGATATTTTAATATGATATCTATCTAGGATCTTGTATACTGGCTTCCTATCTCCTCTATACTCGTGTAGGTAAATCCGTTAGATATGGTTTTTACGATTAATATCACAGTCCTACGTTTCGTCTGCAAATGTATCAGTTGCATGTCTGATTACTTTTAAGAAATCATATTGTGAATGTAGAGTCACAAGATTCAATTTACACGTACTGTAAAGTAATAGTAATGTGTCTTATGATGTACTATGTGAAGGCCGCATTATAATATTTATGAAACAGAGATATAGTTTAAAATTAAAGGTATGTGTTAGGTCATATAAGATACGCGCCTCTTACTTTATAATGCGGTACACAGTGGCAACCAGTTTTGCCTCTGGTGTTGAGTAAGATGTTTTAAATCTGATTAAATCCATTAGGTATGTAAGCCAATTAATGCGCACCACAAACACGCTAAAAACGGATATTTTATAAAAGTTTTTTCCACCCATTCTAATGTTTGCTCGTTGTGCCACACAGCTGATAATGCTGTGAAGCGAAACGCATTATAAGGTGTAGTAATAAAAAGATTTTATTGACCAAAACAAGCGTACATTAATGAGCCAAACATTAACATCTCCATGCATCTTGAATCCCTGACGAAAAACTTCAGGCGGCCGTAGATTAACCTGCATTTGGTGGTGATGGAAAAGTTGCTTACAGTGATAACGCGTTATTAGATTGTGTCGATGAACAACTTTTATAACAAATAATTATGGCAGTAAGGTCCGGTACAGTGTTTCAGTGGTGATCCTGATATCGTGTTTTCTCTGTTTTACAGTTATTCATACAAACTGAAGTAATAAATTATTTTAACGTAATGTAAGGTGTGTACTGAAATATTTACGATTACATATTCAGTTTTAGAAGATATATTCACCTAAATACGTGGCAGTTGTACCCTGAACGAATTTAAAGAAAATAATTTACAACATTACTGTTTCCTCCCGTAAACACCCGGCTGCTCTACCCGCGACAAGAGGCCATTAAAATAAAACATACTTCCTTTTACTGCGGGAGCAATAATACCCGTAAGCTCAACCGCTCTCCCAGGGAGCGAGAGACAGGCATCGCCGTAAAACAGGTGATTGCCGTAAGTGCGAAGACCCGTCTGGAGGAAGACAACAAGGGAAATACATCCTAGTTGAAAATTTCGTGAAAACGCACAGGAACTACAGAAGTTGATAGAACAATGTCTTCATAATGTGAGAGACGTTGAAATAGTAAGAAAGACAAGCAACGATGATTTTTATTATATCTCTGAAAGAGATGTGAGACTCACCAACGTCCTACGCCATTCTGTCATAAAGGAAAAATTTAGAGTTTCAAACAATTTAAAATACACTTGATAAGCGCGCTATACATCACCATTTACACTTACATTAAAATATGCAGATGAAGATCACAATTTTGTTAACAGGAGACTTCTGAGAAACTGCTGACTCAAACAGCTATCTTTCAGGCTGTTGTCTGTGAGTCGCAAAATTTATTATTCCCATAATAAATTTTCACATAGCAGCACAGTGTGCGCTGATCTGAAACTTTCCAGATCAAAACTGTTTGCCAGAATGGAGGGGGAAACTGGGACATTCTCCTTTCAAGGGCCGATGCTCACCAGCTAATAGTCCATTCATTATGGGACAGTATTGGTAGAAATTATCATCGGGAATTAAATTTTAAACTCAATTTCTTTTTCATGATACTCTACTCAAGATGGCAAATGAATCCACAAAGTTATAAAAAGGAGTTTTTCTTAATAATGTAAAATCTATAACTAAGACAGAAAAAAGTTAAATGAGATCGTTGTAGGGCTTAAAAAATCCTTACATGGTTCTTTTTATAAGTATCCATAGAATGGTTACATTTCACCACATACTAACAACACTGTTCAGAATCATATTTTCTGGAACTCGTTAAGATTCAGGTAACTAAGAACTCGCTGTATTGCAGTTTTTGCGAAAAACACAACAAAAGAATGAGACATTGAGGAAGAAAATGTCAGGTGGAATGAAGGTAACTAGGAAATAGAGAAACGAAAACTGGGATATTTTGAACGAAATTAGAAAGATGTAAAAGAATTATCGATTGAAGCCAAATATGAGGGTATGGAAGCCAAGAAGGTGGTGCAATCAGCTAAATAGTTGGCAGAAGACATAGAGAAAGCAAAGGAAGCAATAAATATGGGTGAAAAATGAATTGCACAAAGTAAGTAAGAGGCAGAAACAACAATAAACATGCCTGGTAGATATCGGAATAAGATTGGGCAATATTGATGCCGATATTGCCACTAAGTTAGATGAAGCCACAGCGCTGTTAAAATTGCGCGAGGAATCTTCCGTGAAATACAGAAGAGACACGGGTTCCCGGAAATTCGAATACAGTTTCAACCAGGGAAAATGAGGAAACCGTCATTGGTCCAGTCGATTACAGCACAGGAAATTATCGACGTGCACGCTTGGAGACGGATCACAACCCATGAAATAATTGTTCTCCATCGAGATGGATACATTCAGTAGACACAAACGAGTTTATCGCAAGGAAAAGTATAAATAGTGAGTGAACAACATATGAGGAACCTCTAGCAGGATAGAGCAAACACAAAAAGCAGACAGGACGTATGCTTGGGAGGAAGAAACAATTGATTTTAAGCATTTCCTTTTTGTACGGAAATTCCGAACATATATGGACAACGGCAAATACATTCAGCCCAAGGTGTGCCCAAACTAGACTTCTTGTGTGCACATTTAGACGGAGATACGGCAGTCGTAATGAGTGAGCTCGCACAGATATGTAGCTCCTGTCACGAGTTTAGAGATGTTTTCCTTGCGATTTATTAGTCGAAGGGAGCTGAAGAGCGCATCAAACAAGAATGTGCTAAGCACAGATACTTATGATCGTCAAAACACAAGAGTCAGATGAAGTTCTTTGACAGTCTCTGACGCAAAACACCAATACTTCGACATGCCGTGTAGCGTGAACGAAATCATACGATTTTGGGATAGGAAATTCCCCATCAATAGTCAGGAAGTATTGGCCGGCTGGATGATAGAGACATAGAAGCATTTAAAAACATGATACTAGAGCAACAGTTTATGTTCAACGAGAATCAGGTGAAGGACGTGAAGTAGGGAACCGGTGAAAAATAGGAACAATTCTAGCAATTATCGTGGACTGGCAAGATGGGATGATTACAGAAGTAACAAATGGGAGGGCTGTTCCAATATTTCTCACTAAAAAATCGTGGAAAACTATCTCCAACCAAAGAATGGCCCGCAATTAATACTGAAGCGTGCACAGTTTAGTGAAAGGGTGTAGCCAGCGTAAATCACGGATATTAGGCCAGCAGATGCTAGCGACACAGATCGCGCAGCAAATCAGAATCAATAATGATAAGCGTCGGAAGCGTGATCGGTCATTAGAATACCCGCAGTACAGCTCAGAGCAGTCAAGGAGGATGTTATACTTCTTTAAATACATTAGACAGGGGGGAGGGGGGGAGCAGCAAAGGAAAGACGAAAATGATGGGAGAGAATCACAATATGTGAGTGACAGCAGTAATTAAGAGGAACCAGTCGTAAATAATGATGAGGATCAGAGAATAAACATTTATACACTAAGCCGTGGTTTAGAGAAGGAGGAAAATGAGGGAGAAGAAGACGACGAAGACTGGGACTCGATTACAGACGACGAACAAGACGTAGATGAAGAACGATATTTTAGGTTTTATCAAGAAAATATTGAATATAATGAGGAGAATTCGGAAACACAAGCTGTACCAAAGCTAGTGGAAAACCTATGTCAGAGCAGAATAGGTGGGAAGAAGCAAATTGCGATCAAAGACGTGAACCAGAAAAATATAAAGGGAGAAGAGGCTGAAAAGGGAAGTGGTAAACAGTGTAAAGTTATTCAATTACGAAGACATATCGGAGACTGGAGGTACATTCAGTGGTTAAGATAAGAGTGTGGAGGAAAGAACACAAGGGAAGTTTTAATAGCTGTCAAATCCATGCGAATTACGATGTCGCCTTTGAAAGATGTGAGAAGGAATCTCCGTAGCCGATGCTGTCTTTAAAAAAGACACACATAAAGTGGGCGATCATAGACACATAAAGGAAGTAAATAGGTAGGCTAGAATATAATTTACATGGCTGGGATTTACATTGGAATGGAACTTCATCATTGTGTTTAAGCTTGTCACAAAATTCATATTCGGCAAAGATATCCTGAGGGAAAATAAGGCCACATTAGACATTGGACGTGGTATAAATACTCTTCAAAGAGAGAAACAAGTGCTAATACGTTTTGAGAAACAAGCTATTAGTGGACAGGTCACAGCGTGTTGTCTAAGCCCCTTGCATATATTAGTAAAGAAGGATCAGTCAATCCATCTTGTACTGGACTCTCGCCAGGACAACACTATAAGTTCTCCAGAGACGAACAGGTCGGAGAATCAAGAGAACTCATTACCAATGTTTCATAGAACGTCGTCCTTGACGACGATCGATTTACTAGAACATTTGTGGCACATAGTGCTCGAACCACGCTGCGGCAAATATACTGCATTCTTTTGCTTTCCGTAAATATTACCAATTCAAACGTTACAGTTTGGATTAAATATGTCAGCTCCTTTTATCCGTTATTTGGATCGCATACTGGATGATACCTTAAAGCAATAAGATTTATTTATATCGAGAAACTCACGGGGAGAGGAGAATGAGTCACCGAGGATGCTCCTTAACTCACTGAATAGTCATGGTGTCACTGTCAGCCACGACAAGTCATCTTTTGGATCGCTATCGGAAAAGTTTCTAGGACACATCGTCGCAGCACAAGGTATAGAACATGATCCGGAGAGGATTGAAAGAACTGCTGAACTCCCTTCCCTAAAAACTATGAAAAGATTGAGAAGCTTTCTTGGTTTGTATCATTAAGTTTTATGAGATTTGTTAAGACTGAAATATTAGCGACCCCACGCCTATGTGCACTGACAGGAAAGAACAGAACACGCCTTGGGTATGGGACGAGACGGCAGAGGAAGAATTCCAAGCCTTAGAGGGAATACTGATTAATGCACCCGTTGTGGACCATCCAAATATGTCGCTAGATTTTTGCATAATCACAGACTCGGCCAAGACGGGCTTTAATATCGACTTTTTCCAATAATAAGACGAGGCTACCAGAACGATTAGGAAAACGATAGCATTAGGCACTAGGGTGATATCTAAGAGTGAGCAGAGCAATTCCGTAACAAAGCTAGAGGCACTCGCAGTAGTGTGGGCAATCTAGAAATTTTGTTATTTTCTGTTCGAGAGAAACAGAGGAGCCAATACTATATCTTCAGGAGTGTGATTCATCAATGCCATACATATATGAATGGATTAATGTGGTGGCCGACGGATTATCAGCGACTCCAGAATGGTTGACGGATGATTTCAATGAGAACGCTGAAGAAAATCGCTTCAATTTGTTTTATTCTACTACCAAAGGCGGTCCGGATAGCCGAGAGGTTCTACGCAGTACAGTCTGGAACCGTGCGACCGCTACGTATCCTGCCTCGGGCATGGATGCCTGTGATGTCCTTATGTTAGTTAGGTTTAAGTAGTCCTAAGTTCTAGGGGCATCGCATAGTGCTCAAAACCGTTTGAACCATATTTATTACTATTAAAAACAGTCTTGATCAAAATTTATTTATTATGGTGACCTGTTTCAACCACTACTGTGGCCATCTTCAGACCAATGAGTAAGAACCTCCTTATGCTGGAGAATCACTAATAGCGATTCTCCAGCACAAGGAGGTTCATACTCATTGGTCTGAAGACAACAGTAGTGGTTGAAACCGGTCACCGTGATAAATGAATTGTGATCAAGACTGTTTTTGATAGTAAATATCTGTAACACATTGATCACTGTCATTCCCATGAATTATTCAAAAGTAACTAAAAAAGGTAGCTGGGGAGAACCAAACGCCGGTCGAGGTGGTGTCGCGGTTAAGGAGCTCAGCCGGAACCGCGTGACTGCTACGGACGCAGGTTCGAATCCTGCCTCGGGCATGGATGTGTGTGATGTCCTTAGGTTAGTTAGGTTTAAGTAGTTCTAAGTTCTAGGGGACTGATGACCACAGATGTTAAGTCCCATAGTGCTCAGAGCCATTTGGACCATTTCAAAACCTCACAGTCACTTCACTAATGGACACTGCATAGAGGCAAGTTAATCAGCCTGTACGTCTATCCATCAAGAATAAATGGAAGTGTAAGAGGCGAGAGAATATCAACAGTACTACTTAATTAGAAAAGGGATGTTATTCTGTAGAAGGAACACAGACGGTTCGCTATCGCTGCTCTGTCGTCCTGAATGTTTTATCGAACATACGATACGATACATTCATTTCGAGCTACGCTCATTTTGTAATAAGAAAATGCTTCTGCAGATAAAAGATGTTGCGTCACTTTAAAAAGATGAAACGTAGGATTAGAAAGGTTTCGGCTAACAATAAATCCTGCCAAACGGTGAACCCTCGACACAATATATGCAGATACCTAAGTTTCCGGTTATTCGGAAAAAATTGAAGCAGCTCGCTGCTGGTGAGCTTCTAGATCCTGTGCCTAGGTCAAAACCATTTTTTTTAATGTTTTCGTCGTTATACAAGTAACTATAAAATGTTGACACTCACTCCATTGTGCAGAGTAGCAGAAGCGACGGTTTCGAAAGGATTTGAGAAAGATTTCTTGACACAGGTGGGTGATGCGGAAGGAATCATTTCGGATAACGGTTGACAGTTCTGATGGCAACGAAGGGTGGAACTGGTAAAAAGGCATCGGTTTATACCTATTTTCGTTCCAGCCTACAGACATGCATTCAACCCTGCAGAACGTATTATGCGTTATTTAGCAGGTCTATGTAGGATTTACTCCTCGAAACATCACGCATGTTGTTACATTTCCTAGTCAAATTTTTAGGACGTCATGAATGGGTTGCCACGTTGGTCCACCAAGCTTCCGCCCTTCACAGTACCGAACACCAACAACCAAAGATCGGATGAGTGAAGGGGCGGACTGCCTGCCGAGAGAAAAGGGATGACAAGAAAACATTGTCAGACAAGCTATAGTTCATATAAGGGAGGCAGCCATGCAAAAGAAGGAAAGAGCAGACGAGAAAGCAAGGATTAGATCATTACAGTTACGATAGAGAGAGTTAGTACGTTCTAACAGTCCTTCTAATAATCAAAAACCGATGTGCCACAAATTATTTTCCGTATATGTAGGACACATGACAGTCTGCAGAAGTGCGCACAAGAATGAGCTTGAAATGGAAGTTATGGAAACAGTAAAATCAACTGGTGTCTACCATATCATCAATATCAAGCCCTCATGGAATAAGGAGTTTGAGTGCGGAATAAACAGATGCAGAATATAAATGCTAGCTGGCGGTAATCAGCCTTGCCTAATGAAGAAAAAGTCAGAGTTACATTTTCTTTTGTTAATATCATTTAGCTCATGTGCAAAACATTTGTCTGGATATAGTATTTCAGACTCAGAGGCCTGATTAGTAATTAACTAAAATAGTCACTAAAACTGGTACAGTTGCAAAAGGTGTTGAGCCATTGTTATAGAAGCGAACTGTTACTGCATGAAGTGAGCAATACGTTTCTATCTAAGGAAGGGAAATGAGGTTTTTACGATGAATGTGAAGAGAGGGGAAGTAAGGATATATCAGTAGAAAGCCGACGGACGGGGATATCTTTTGTGGTAATTCGATGTAACGTGGGGAAGGTTTCTGCTATTCAAAGTATCGAGAGCGACTATTCGGTTGAAATTTCATAGATCTGTTCTTAGAATAGACGAAACTAGTGTGGATGTTGTTGGTGTTAAGGTCCACGCCGAGGTTTCATTTGAACACAGATTCGCACAGTGGAAGGAATACGAGGGAGACGCCGAGGAGGGTTTGCACCCGAATAAAGGTTAAGGAAGGAGAAAGGAGTTACATTGGTGCATTTGTGCTGAGTGTTAAAGGAATTTGGAAGGAAAAAAGTCAGAACGTTTTTATGCTTGTTTAGGAGCATGTGGATGCTGTAAGATGAGAAAGGTTACGGATAGCTGGAAACAGAGGCTGTATGATGTGAGTCATCGGAAGTTGGATGACCATCAGCCAAGAATTATGCTATAAACAAGTATATACAAAGGATGACTTACGTTTTAATTTATTTTCTTAGATAGTTGAACAGGAGGCCATTGACGTAAGAGCCAAAAGGAGGGATAAGATGGGAAGGAAATATCCGTTGACAATATATCAGACGGCAGAAAAGGAATGTGTCACGGAAGATAAAGGTTTACAAAGGAAACACACAGAGTGCAGAGAGATTGTCTATACATTTTTCATCTATATTTACAATATTCTGTCGAACGATTGTTCCACGCCACATTTGAGTAATTCAAAGATGAAGATTTTTTAATTGTATTTTTTTTCTTTGTAGTGAGATTGAGTGAGGCAAAATCGGCACCCAGCCCGAGTGGAGGATCATCTGAGGTGTTACATGGTGATCTTGCCGCACAAAATCTCGATTTACAGGTAGTGAGATGGAATAGATGAAGGATGTAGGTAAAAGAAGGGTGTTTGGGAAGAAGTGATTTGAGGCTGGTTCCTGTTTAAAGGTATTAGAAAATGTATTAGGTTAAATTAGATAAGGGCACGAAAGCATATACGATTATTACAGCGTGACGGTGATGAAGGTTTAAGGCGAGTTACATTATTGAAAACATTAGCTTAGTACAGTTGAGTGTATACGTAATTTATTGTAAAGACTGAACGTCGACCTTGCAATTTATTGCGGTTATTAAAACTACTGAATAAATGTAGAAATTCTTGTACCTTTTAGAACGATTGTAGGCGACTGAGTCAAAGAATTTAGCTTCTTTTGTAAGATAAACAGAGAGCACAGATTCGTTGAGTATTTAAGAGATTTTCATAAATAATTTCCTGGGGTATTGTTTCGGTTGAAGTATAATCCGGTTAATTCGTTATTTACCATGTATTTACAAGATATTAATAACAATTTTATGTTTAGTTGGAAGTAATGTGCAGATGGCCCAACAACAACTGACTGACGAGGGGGCACGCTTGCGAGACATGAAGGAAAGCGCAATAAGGCGCTGGTGGCCACGAAAGGGAAAGTGTAGGCTGTTTGACCCATTAATTCGATGTAGAAGCATGCTAATTTAACGTCATACCGACGACCTTACTCCTTAGTAAAGAGCTTTGAGTATGCCCACACCAGCTGTTAATTATGGATGAAATGCGATGGAGCATAACAACGATAGTGACAGATTTCTCCTCGCCAAGAAGCAAGAACAATGTGACTCATTTTCGCTGAGAAACTTGACCTTTGGCCCCTACAGGTAGGCTCGAATGAATCATTGTCCCCATAATAAATGTGGTAATCCTGTTTCTCCAAAAGTACGGGCAAAGTTGTCCTATGCTGGTGTGTGCCACCTATAGCTCAGTATAGGAAAAACAGTGAAAACATTGTCTCGTTTTCATCAAGACTGTTCTGGAATTTTTCGTAAAAATTTACTTGTATGTGTATGTTATTTATTCGTGTGTGTGTGTGTGTGTGTGTGTGTGTGTGTGTGTGTGTGTGTGTGGACCTCTTGTCAAATCTTGATTACTTTGTAAACTAACGTCGAACAGATGTGCAGAACTATAGACCTATATCTCTAACGTCGATCAGTTGTAGAATCTTGGTAACCGTATTATGTTCAAGTATAATGTCTTTTCTGGAGACTAGGAATCTACTCTGTAAGAATCTGCATGGGTTTCGAAAAAGACGGTCGTGTGAAACCCAGCTCGCTCTATTCGTCCACGAGACTCAGAGGGCCTTAGACACGGGTTCACAGGTAGATGCCGTGTTTCTTGACTTCCGCAAGGCGTTTGACACAGTTCCCCACAGCCGTTTAATGAACAAAGTAAGAGCATACGGACTATCAGATCACTTGTGTGATTGGATTAAGGAGTTCCTAGGTAACAGAACAGAGCACGTCATTCTCAATGGAGAGAAGTCTTCCGAAGTAAGAGTGATTTCAGGTGTGCCACAGGGGAGTGTCATAGGACCGTTGCTATTCACAATATACATAAATGACCTGGTGGATGACATCGGAAGTTCACTGAGGCTTTTTGCAGATGATGCTGTGGTGTATCAGAGGTTGCAACAATGGAAAATTGTACTGAAATGCAGGAGGATCTGCAGCGAATTGACGCATGGTGCACGGAATGGCAATTGAATCTCAATGTCGACAAGTGTAATGTGATGCGAATACATAGAAAGATAGGTCCTTTATCTTTTAGCTACAAAATAGCAGGTTACCAACTGCAAGCAGTTAATTTCATAAATTATCTGGGAGTACGCATTAGGAGTGATTTAAAATGGAATCATCATATAAAGTTGATCGTCGGTAAAGCAGATGCCAGACTGAGATTCATTGGAAAAATCCTAAGAAAATGCAATCCGACAACAAAGGAAGTAGGTTACAGTAGGATTGTTCGCCCATTGGTTGAATACTGCTCAGCAGTGTGGGATCCGCACCAGATAGGGTTGATAGAAGAGATACAGAAGATCCAATGGAGAGCAGCGCGTTTCGTTACAGGATCATTTAGTAATCGCGGAAGTGTTACGGAGATCATAGATAAACTCCAGTGGATGACTCTGCAGGAGAGACGCTCAGTAGCTCGGTACGGGCTATTGTTAAAGTTTCGAGAACATACCTTCACCGAAGAGTGAAGCAGTATATTGCTCCCTCCGACTTATATCTCGCGAAGAGACCATGAGGATAAAATCAGAGAGATTAGAGCCCACACAGAAGCATACCGACAATCTTTCTTTCCACGTACAATACCAAACTGGAATAGAAGGGAGAACCGATAGAGGTACTCAGGGTACCTTCCGCCACACACCGTCAGGTGGCTTCTGGAGTATGGATGTAGATGTAGATGTAGATGTAGATGTAGAAGAGGGTACCACCATGTTGAGGGGGAAGAGTGAAAAGTTGATATTTTAACTAAATACACTCATTACCAAATTATGTGTGACTGTTTGGTTGTCACTGAAGAGAGCTGGACGCATTTTCTTCTCTGATTGTGTAATTCTTGAAGATGTTGCCATTCTGAAACTGAAATATATATGGCTTGCAATATACATAGGTGCCTTCTGCATATGTAACAGCAAGAAAATAAGAGTGAGGGTGATTCCATAAGTATGAGTGTGACAGTTGACGTTATGCATGTATGGCAATGCATCCCTTCCCAGTAGCTGTAGTCCATTTTATTTCCAGATACCTAACGGATAATGATACCTCAAATTTTTTTTCAGTCTGTGAGACATTATACTTGGACATAAACCCCGCACAATTTAGAATATAATATGGGGTGTAGTGAAAAGTGGCGAAAGAGACAGTTTCGGTGAATTTAATATTATCGATGTTTGACATTCAGGTTATAAACAGTAATGTGTAGATCTAATTAATTTAATTTGATTATTGCGTATTCCTTCATTTTATTACAGGCTATCCGATAGTGATTACCAAAACACTAGGTAGGTGTAGCTGTTTTATTTCATGAGAATTAAATTTGGTTCGGCTGGAGATTTCACAGACAGACAGCAGATGAAAGCTGAGCGATGGGCACCATTAATTTACCGCGGCTACTAAAAGATTAGGCTGATCACAGGTAGGACAGCGTTCGCCGAAAGATGTTGTGTGTACTGGACAGGGTGAACTGACACAATGCGGACCGTAGGTAGTGGCGCGGTTGTCCGGACAGCGACAATGGAGTCCTAGGAATTCTGTATGAGATGATCGCCACTTACTAGTTCCTCAAGCGTTTTTCTGTATTGGGAGCTTTGTAAAGCACATGAAAGTCGGGCAAGGCGAGGAACAATGATGCATGGGCGAAGGACACAGAGAAGGCGGTGCCAGTCTGCCGCTAGGGGAGCACATACAGTTGGACACTACGCAGGCTCTGTTAAACCTGTAGGTGCTTATGGCTCTGGGTCTGGGCAGAGCACGGAAGGAGAGTTACGAGAATTCTATAAGTGTGAGACTGAGCTTTATTGTCTCAAACATACCTGAAGGTGGCCCTTCATATATATAAAGAAGATAGGAACCCTAGGAGAAGAAAGGGGAGATATTACGAGAGAAGACAGGAGGAATTAATGAGTCACTTCGACCGCTGCTAGTGATAGTGTAACCTCCCAATAATATTTATTTTATAACCTCCCAACAGTAAAAAATATAATTCTATAATTCACATTCAGTGTAACTGGCCAACAGATAAGTTACGAAACCTATCAATAATACAATGTGACTAACCTCTCAATAAAATTGTCGATCACTTATAACCTTTCAATAATGACTGTGAATTTAAACTTGTAAATTTTGGTCGTCAGCAGTGTTGCGTCATGGCCCTGAAAATTCATTCTGAATAAATTGAAAAATCTTACCTCAGTTAGGTCGCCGGATAACGCATACATATCTGCTCCTATAAGAAATTTTTCTGGCGCAGCTCAGTGCAATTCTGGCAGATAGATTCGTCATGTATAAAAAGAAACAACTGATTTCTCTTTTCAATAATCGGGATGACCAAGGATTGGAGAAATTAGTAAACTCTTTAAATTAAAATGAATGATTGTCAAAAATTACTTTTTATGATCAAGATTTTATTAAAAAACATTTAAATGGAACTTGGTATAACAATACTACATATGCGCGACGCTGCTTTTACCTTATACTACAACGCTCAGGTTCCGTCGTCGCTCCACCACGACCGGTCCAGCCAATGCTATTCACCAGACAGCTCGCTACTACATACTGCTACTAACACACAGTTCCTACTGCAGTCAAGACTGCTTTTTGGTCTGAGATTCTCTTACAGCTTACATATCACAGGCAGCGCGTGAGCAATCCATCGAAATTACATCTGCTCGAGTGCGCTAGCAACAAATTCTTTAATCATGGACCTCTTACAATAGAAACACTTCGATTTCTGTGTCACTTTGAAGCTCCAACTAGAGCATGATGTAAAGTTTATTTCAGGTATCTCTCCGGGATTCAAAGGCATCTTATCCGGCATAGTGGCACCGAGAGCAGCACCCACGGGCTGCACAACTCTGTTAAAAAATGGTGAAATCTGCAATCGGCTTTGGCGTTTATAGGTCACAACGTACTTACGAAACGTTACAGTTTTAATGAGTAGGAGGAAGAAGCTCTTTCTGTCATGCACAACATTATAAACCAAAGTTTTGGGAGTCACTCTTGTCAGGTAGCGGGAAAGGATCAGTGTACTGATAATGTAGTATTCCACCAATCGGTTCCTTCTCTTGAACTTCCACCAATACAAATGTTTCATTTTCTTGTGATAATTTGTCAGTGAATAGGACGTTATTAAACATGTTCTTTTTATACTTAAGTGCAAGTAACGGACTCCTTTTGTGTAAGGATTTATAACACACAATAGGACCTTTGTCTTTCATTCCATACGTGTCTCACTCACTTGGTCACAAAATTAGTGTCGTTATTTGACCAACATTTGGAAGGCTGTAGGACCTTCAGTCAACGTTGATTAAAAATCCATCCTCATCAAATAACAGTTAACAATCTGCATTTGGCATCTACATACTGGTCTAGGTTAATTACCTAAAGGCTTAAGCGGTGGGGTAGTAGGAATGACTTCGAAAAATTTCCAATATGGTTGGAAGTGCTTTTTTTAGCTGTCCCAATTTGTACTAGGAGAAAATAACATTTAGCGAAAGAAACTGCTCACTTTCTTACGAATTAAAAAGGTGTTTCGGCGATATTCTCTAGCTGAGGTTACCTTCGTTACTTTAAAAAGAATGTCGAGGATGCAATTAACACTTTACATCTACTTTCTTGCTGGAGATTGATATTGAATACTTTTATTTTAATGACGAGATGTACAAGGATTATTAATATTAGTAACTCAGTAATAATGTGAAGGTGCAAGGACGGAGCGCACCAGTTGGAGCGGGTGGCGAAGTGGGGGAAATGACGTGGCGCTCGTTCTGGGTAATTTGATCAACTGCCTGTGTTTGCAAAATTTTTGATATCTCAGGTTTCGAACCATGTAGAAAAATCCATTTGCACTTACTCTTACACTATTGTTTATTCATTTTCCTCTTAGAATCAAAATACCCCCGGAAGTATTTAATTTTTATGTAATCTACAGTCTCTTTACGTTTAACATCATTTCAATGATTTTGATTTATTATGATACCTGTTTTCATGGGTTACTTAAATGTTTCGCGTAATTATTGGCATTTACGCTACACTTGTCGCTGGTTTCTTTAACACTTACTTCATTATTCAGTACTAAATTATTTTTGGAATGAAAACATATGAATGCAATTGTATCAAGATAAGTTGAAAGAATTTCATTTATTTACACAAATTTCCTAATAACACAATTGTCTACAATATATGCATAAAATCGCTTTATCGAAAACAATGCTACACAGATGTCCTACATTGATAAACTTTTCGAAGTCATAATTTCATCCTTACCAATAGCAAAATTGTAAAATTAGTTAATAGGATGGAAGAAGCAAAGGAGGGCAGTATCCTGAGAATATCTAGCCAAATGTAGTGAGCGTTGCTTTTTAATCGATGTTTCTCGAAATACGGTTCATATATTTTAAATTTTTAAACAAACAGTTTTTTGACTCTCCCCGACTCATAATTACAGTAAATATCAAGTATGGGAGCATGGATGTTAAGGAGTTACATAGTAAATGTTTCTTAAAGTTATTTCTGTACGTATCGAAACATAACAAGGCAATCGGTGCTTACAAAAAGCAATCTATTAATGTTTTAAGCCATATAACGTTCTTATTTAACTAGTTTTGAATGTAGTTACAGTTGTTTACTTACTTAAGAGAAATAGGTTTTAGCAACATTGTACATATTTTAGCCATGTTCGCTTCTTGAAGGGAGTTTCGTGAAAAGGAAATTTTGTTTAAAATTTAATTTTCTATAACATCACATTTTTGTATTTTCATGTAATATTTTTGTGAGATCGGTAGGCCATCGAACGCTTGTACCATGAGCATTCCTTGCATGTAAATTATCTGCCCTCACATCCTTACTGCCACTGGTACCTCTGCCCTAACTTCAATGCATCACAGAAGTTCTGCTTAACTCACAGAGCAAGAGCTTCAAGAAACATATGATTTTTGTTTTTGAGTTTACCTGATTACCAAGTGTAAAACATGAAGTGGAATTGTAACCAAAGTACCAAATTTATGGAAATTTGATTTCCAACATTAGGGAACATTGGATAGGGATTACGTAAGTACAATCATTAAATATACCCAACCAATTATTAGAGGGATTGACGATTGAAGGTTTCTTGTGAGAAATGGATTCCAAACAGTTCAAAACCAAAATCAAAACAATAAGAGATGTTAACCGCTAGGAACTTGCAAAAATTGTTCATACAAAAAGTGACCAAGGGGCGGACTATCTTTACATAGCAAAACATCTTTGGTTTGAAAATGGGGAATTTCTCAGAGAGGTGATATCTGTGAGGGAAACACAATCAAATCTTGTGAGTTCAAATTATTTATAAGCACAGCTGATTTTCAATTAATTTCTTACACTTTACAATAGTTTTATTTATAAATAAATCCGATTAACGTGATAACATTATATAATTCAATAGGCTACATATTTTGGGAAAATTAGATATCTACAAATTGTTTTCAGAACCTAGGCCAAACTTGTTATTCAACTTCACCCTTGGCTGTCTGTATAGGCCTGCGTTATTGAAGTGATTCGTTACTTTCATCTTTTTCCACTGTCAAAGTAGAGATTCATCCTGTGTGAAATAGTCAGTATATGCCCGCAGCACTTTTTCGGCTTTCCCCAAATTAGTCACTGATTGCACATCAACCTAATACCGTCCCCATTCTCTTTAAAATCTCCAGCTCTGTTGAAATCTTCTTGGATAACGTGTCTTGCTTGGAGGCAATTTGGCGATGTCATTCATAACCAATTATGTAGGCTGTAAGCTGACCATATCACTTTAGCAAGTGTGGAATGTTTGAAGTTCAGTTGGCATAAGAAATATTCTAAACCGACATACAAGTGTGCCAAAACTATTCTCCATTATACGTCTATCTATCGATATTCAGAAATTAAATATTTTTTCTGCTTATAATAACTCATTTCTGCTATACGTTTCACTAATTTTTTTCACAAGGAGAAGACGTCATCACCTAAAATCACTGGTTTGTCTGGTATGTCAAGTAGATTATTTTGCATGGTTATATTGCGAGTAGAGTCAGGAAAAATGTCCATGTCCACCCACATCCTAATATTAGAAACTGTAATCTTTGTCAATAAAATCTAGTAAAATAACAGTAAATGTTCCCTTATAGTTAAAAATGCAGAGCCATTGCGAGCGAGACACTTCATTTGGACCTTCTGTTACCCATCAATTACTCCACAGCATCCTCGGAAGTTCCACCGATGCTGGATATTTGAAATTTAAATCCATCCATCTCTTTTGCCGTGAACCTCACAATAATAATAATAATAATAATAATAATAATAACTTGTTTCAGAAAAGAGACAGAGGAATCCCTGGAATATGAATGCAGTAGCTTCTTGATGCAGCAACTACCTCAACTAAGAGATCACCAGAAAGGAGAAGCTCCCAGCAACCCTAGCATGGAAAATGAAAAAGAAATCCTCATCACAAATTGGGGTGCCATTAGAGAAGTACAGTCACATTGTCGACAAGATCGAAAACGAAGACTCAATCCACCATTCCGGAAAATATGTAGCAGCAGAGTTGAAGCAACTTTTGGAGCGTTCCGTCGTTAAAATTCCAGTTTTAAATCCAGATATCATTATGGATGTGATACTTCCCAAGTCGAGACAAAATGAAAGAAGTGAGAATCTTTCTACGTACATACCACCCTCTCCCTCAATTGATGCAACAGAAACACATTTGACAAATGTCTAATATTTTCGTTTGACACCTTAAGTCAAAAGTATCAATTGGACTCTTGATATTCTGAAAGAAGCCGTTCCTGTTTCATTTATAGACCAAGACGGCGAGAGAATTTTACTCAAGTAACCACAGACTGTATTATCACAAACCAAAATTTCAATTTTTTGAATCCCCTTGCTTGCTGTAAAATGTATTTTGGAAAAAATTATCTTTTGATATTGTTTCTGAGCTTTTCGGGAATAATTAATAAATTAGAAATAAATAAGTAAACTTATAAAAAATATGATTTTAAAATCTCTGCAGCTTCGTCCAGGACTTGGGGAGTGAACTAGGAGATAGAACATTTAGGTATATGAAATAGATATTCAAATGTTTTGAAGCTATCAATCGTTGGCAAATAACGCAGTCTTACTTCCAGTTTTGTCCTTAGCAAGATCACCATCTGCATGACGGTGTTCTGTTTTCATATTTTATGCTCTATCATTTCCAATACCGTATCAAAGTTTTGTGATAATATCTTCTTTACATTTGTGTAGGCAGAAGAAACTTCGCAATATAATTCCCTCAAAAGATATGCCGAAGCATCACATTTATTCGTCCTCCCAATCCACCTCTTTATACTTTCTGTTCTTTGTAATTGGAGTTAACACTTAAATTAAGAGTTCATCGTTTCTCAGGCTCCTCGGCTGACGACAAGGCAATTGGAAGTAGCGCTATGATTATGGAACTGCTGAATGACTTACCATTCCACTCATGCTTGTATTTATCTAATAGCAAGAAGTGGAAACAAATGAAATGGAAGTTTTTAAAAACCTATCAACTCTCTAGAAACCCAGTTTGCTACACGAAAAAAGAAACCGAATTATTGCATATGCTTCTAACAAGGCAGAGTTCCAAGCAGATATTCGTTGCAGAGATGGAGGAATGATGCATTGTACTGCAGCCACATTAAAATATTTGAATACGTTTACTAGCTAACAGGAACAGATAAGGTTAAAATCAAATAGGATCAATTATTTTGGAATCTTTTCGTTAGGCCCAGTCTTAGAGCCTTAATAAAGCAGAAATTATTTGCACTATGACCATACACATAAAATGGAGATTTCTACGGTTGAATAAATAATTGAATAAGTCAATATATGAATTACATACTTAGATAATAACTTTATGGTGCATTTTTCAAGATATATCCTGAATATATCCGTATGCACACTAGCGCCTCCAAGACTATAGGCTCTGTCGGAAGTGCTTTTTGCATTCCAGTTTGCAACATTTTTTTAAGAGATTTGCCATGGTTTATTTGAGTGGTGGTCGGATGACCATCTTCTCACCACCCCGTTATCCCCCATCCAACCCCTCCCCCCTGACGAAATACGTGTACCCCAAATGTTTGTGACTGTTGAACTCATGGCCATGCCTGAAAATCCACATTTCTCGACGTCAGTAACAGCAGAGAGATGTGTGTCTTTACAGAGGTGGGTACCGTCCATAAGCAACATAAGCAAAGGAGACGCATGTCCCCAGACAATAATATAGCAGGTGATGCTAAGAGCAGAGACATCTCGTTTGATCACGTGATTTATTTCGTGCTAGATCAAAAATGTATTTCTATAGATTTTTGGTACTTTGTTTGACATACAAAACACTTTGTCCGACTATACTATAACAGGTATGACATGTCAGTAGAAACACTAGAATATGACAACCGCCGAAACGAGCTCGTAGTGAACCATTGTGAACAACACGACTCTAATAATTCGCAGGTAACCTAGTACCTGCTCAAAAAATTGGACCTTACGTACGTTGCGGGTGTATTTGAGAAGGATATGTGAAGTGTAACAACAAGAGAAACTGTGGGCAACATTCCACTTGCTTATGCCTAAACATCAAAATGGCGAAATCCATCGAGAACCTACACAACAAGAAGCTGTGTCTCAAGGTCAAAACCGAACCTTCTTACACATACATGAAAATGAAAATAAAATTTCCTCTAGTGAAATGCCTAAGCTATAATTTGTATAAAACAGACGATCATGGATAGACTAAATCATACATAAATGGTTAACCAAGAACTGTAGGTAACATATTTACCAAAACAAAAAACTAAACAAAAACAAAAAAAAACGAAGGTCTAACACCTTTGTTGTTCGATTATACTATAAAATTCATAGACAAATATATCTGACATATCAGCCGCAAGCTACGCACAACATACACAAAAAAAATGAAAAATTAATGAACGACCAACACTAAGAACCGAAACCAACAACTGTATCACGATTCTGCTTATTTAAGTGCGTAAAGACCCTTACGAATAAAGAATTCACAGATCAGAACACAGACGTACGTAATAGAGGTCTCAGATCAAACATGCAATCAGAGATTTACAATATAAAAGCTCGTAGCTTCAACAATGGCACCACTTGACGTGACAACATTATCTATACGTGAACAAAACGAACTAACAGTAAATGTTGCAAAAATATTACTATTAGAAAATAAAAAAACTATGGAGATCTGCTACAACAACCTGAAATAAAAAATAGGAAAATCTGCAACAAAAAGCTATATACTGGACGCAACACTCTAAAACAAGATAACATTGTTAACAAAAGATGCAGTAGCAATCTAATTAGACACATGGACAGTATAGCCTTTATGAAATATATGGGCCATATAAATGCCGAGAAAAATTTTAATACACTCCTAGAGGCTTCCGATTCTGTCAATATTTATTTTTGAAACAGAGCATATTGAGTACATGATTACATCTACGGATCAATAGCACAGGTGGTGTTGAGGTGACAGGTATAGACCCAAGCTGAAGCACCCATATTTGTAAGTGGCGTAGCCTGCACTGGTGCAGGTGCTGGCTCTGGCAACCAGTCGATGCTACAGGTGATGTCCTGGACACGTTATTCTTTTTTTTTTTTGTCATCAGTCTACTGACTGGTTTGATGCGGCCCGCCACTAATTCCTTTCCAGTGCTAACCTCTTCATCTCAGGGTAGCACTTCCAACCTACGTCCTCAATTATTTGCTTGACGTATTCCAATCTCTGTCTTCCTCTACAGTTTCTGCCCTCTACAGCTCCCTCTAGTACCATGGAAGTCATTCCCTCATGTCTTAGCAGGTGTCCTATAATCCTGTCCCTTCTCCTTATCAGTGTTTTCCACATATTCCTTTCCTCTCCGATTCTGCGTAGAACCTCCTCATTCCTTACCTTATCAGTCCACCTAATTTTCAACATTCGTCTATAGCACCACATCTCAAATGCTTCGATTCTCTTCTGTTCCGGTTTTCCCACAGTCCATGTTTCACTACCATACAATGCTGTACTCCAGACGTACATCCTCAGAAATTTCTTCCTCAAATTAAGGCCGGTATTTAATATTAATAGACTTCTCTTGGCCAGAAATGCCTTTTTTGCCATAGGGAGTCTGCTTTTGATGTCCTGCTTGCTCCGTCCGTCATTGGTTATTTTACTGCCTGGGTAGCAGAATTCCTTAACTTCATTGACTTCGTGACCATCAATCCTGATGTTATGTTTCTCGCTGTTCTCATTTATACTACTTCTCATTACCTTCGTCTTTCTCCGATTTACTCTCAAACCATACTGTGTACTCATTAGACTGTTCATTCCGTTCAGCAGATCATTTAATTCTTCTTCACTTTCACTTAGGATAGCAATGTCATCAGCGAATCGAATCATTGATATCCTTTGCCTTGTATTTTAATTCCACTCCTGAACCTTTCTCTTATTTCCATCATTGCTTCCTCGATGTACAGGCTGAAGAGTAGGGGCGAAAGGCTACATCCTTGTTTTGCTCCCTTCTTAATACGAGCACTTCGTTCTTGATCGTCCACTCTTATTATTCCCTCTTGGTTGTTGTACATATTGTACATGACTCGCGTCTCCCCAACTTTTTTCAGAATCTTGAACAGCTTGCAAAATTTTATATTGTCGAACGCTTTTTCCAGGTCGACAAATCCTATGAACGTGTCTTGATTTTTCTTTAGCCTTGCTTCCATTATTAGCCGTAACGTCAGAATTGCCTCTCTCGTGCCTTTACTTTTCCTAAAGCCAAACTGATCGTCACCTAGCGCATTCTCAATTTTCTTTTCCATTCTTCTGTATATTATTCTTGTAAGCAGCTTCGATGCATGAGCTGTAAGGCTGATTGTGCGATAATTCTCGCACTTGCCAGCCCTTGTTGCCTTCGGAATGGTGTGGATGATGCTTTTCCGAAAGTCAGATGGTATGTCGCCATACTCATATATTCTACACACCAACGTGAATAGTCGTTTTGTAGCCACTTCCCCTAATGATTTTAGAAATTCTGATGGAATGTTATCTATCCCTTCTGCCTTATTTGACCGTAAGTCCTCCTAAGCTCTTTTAAATTCCGATTCTAATACTGGATCCCCTATCTCTTCTAAATCGACTCCTGTTTCTTCTTCTATCACATCAGACAAATCTACACCCTCATAGAGGCTTTCAATGTATTCTTTCCACGTATCTGCTCTCTGTTCTGCATTTAACAGTGGAATTCCCGTTGCAATCTTAATGTTACCACCGTTGCTTTTAATGTCACCAAAGGTTGTTTTCACTTTCCTGTATGCTGTTTCTGTCTTTGCGACAATCATACCTTTTTCGATGTCTTCACATTTTTCCTGCAGCCATTTCGTCTTAGCTTCGCTGCACTTCCTATTTATTTCATTCCTCAGCGACTTGTATTTCTGTATTCCTGATTTTCCCGGAACATGTTTGTACTTCCTCCTTTCATCAATCAACTGAAGTATTTCTTCTGTTACCCATGGTTTCTTCGCAGCTACCTTCTTTGTACCTATATTTTTTTCCCTACTTCTGTGATGGCCCTTTTTAGAGACGTACATTCCTCTTCAACTGTGTTGCCTACTGCGCTATTCCTTATTGCTGTATCTATAGCGCTAGAGAACTTCTAACATATCTCGTCACTCCTTAGAACTTCCGTATCCCACTTCTTAGCATATTGATTCTTCCTGACTAATGTCTTGAACTTCAGCCTACTCTTCATCACTAATATACTGTGATCTGAGTCTATATCTGCTCCTGGGTACGCCTTACAATCGAGTATCTGATTTCGGACCATGATGTCTGACCATGATGTAATCTAATTGAAATCGTCCCGTATCTCCCGGCCTTTTCCAAGTATACCTCCTCCTCTTGTGGTTCTTGAACAGGGTATTCGCTATTGCTAGCTGAAACTTGTTGGAGAACTCAATTAGTCTTTCTCCTCTTTCATTCCTGGTCCCAAGCCCATATTCTCCTGTAACCTTTTCTTCTACTCCTTCCCTTACAACTGCATTCCAGTCACCCATAACTACTAGAATTTCGTCCCCCTTTACATACTGCATTACCCTTTCAATAACCTCATACACTTTCTCTATTCGTTCATCTTCAGCTTGCGACGTCGGCATGTATACCTGAACTATCGTTGTCGGTGTTGGTCTGCTGTCGATTCTGATTAGAACAACCCGGTCATTAAACTGTTCACAGTAACACACCCTCTGCGCTACCTTCCTATTCATAACGAATCCTACACCTGTTATACCATTTATTGCTGCTGTTGATATTACCCGATACTCATCTAACCAGCAATCCTTGTCTTCCTTCCACTTCACTTTACTGACCCCTACTATATCTAGATTGAGTCTTTGCATTTCACTTCTCAGATTTTCTAGTTTCCCTACCACGTTCAAGCTTCTGACATTCCACGCCCCGACTGGTACAATATTATCCTTTCGTTGATTATTCAATCTTTTTCTCATGGTAACCTCCCCCTTGGCAGTCCCCTCCCGGAGATCCGAAAGTGGGACTATTCCGGAATCTTTTGCCAATGTAGAGATCATCATGATACTTCTTCAACTATAGGTCACATGTCCTGTGGATACACGTTACGTGTCTTTAATGCAGTGGTTTCCATTGCCTTCTGCATCCTCATGTCGTTGATCATTGCTGATTGTTCCGCCTTTAGGGGCAATTTCCCACCCCTAGGACAAGATAGTGCCCTGAACCTCTAACCGCTCCTCCGCCCTCTTTGACAAGGCCGTTGGCAGAATGAGGCTGACTTCTAATGCCGGAAGTTTTCGGCCGCCAATGCTGATTATTTATCAAAATCTTGGGAGTGGCGAGGATCGAACCCGGGACCGAAGACGTTTTGATTATGAATCAAAGACGCTACCCCTAGACCAAGGGTACGTTATTCTACAATTGCCTAACCTGTTACCGTAAGTCTGTAGGAGCTGATAGCTGATGAGCCGAACAAGTCATCTTTCATCCCATCATATTCCATGGGTGCTCGATTGGAGACTCGTCCGGAGTTTGGGCTCGCCACACAAGTCGCTTCACGTCCAGCAGGGCACATTGAGTTTCATAGGCAGTGTGTGGTGCGCATTATCCTGTCGCAACTTCACCTTCCCGAAGGCAGAGGAACAATTCTATCAAAATTCTGCTCGTACCGAGCACTGGTTGCATCCCTTCCACAAACACTAAAAGTAAAGGAGCGTTGCAGCTAATAGCATTGCAAACCTGAAGGCCAGTGTGCCTTGGATGAATGCGCTCTACGGGACAGCAGCCACAGTATTTTAGTCGTACGGTCAAACGTCTAGGACTTGCGTGTAAGTAGAAGCTTCTTTCGTCGACGAAGGCCACAGCGCGCCCTTCCATCATCGAAATGATCCTCTGAAGGTACCAGTAGAGCCGCGAGCCGTGAACATGAATGCTGTGGCTTAGAAGACGGGCTACATATGTGCTTGTCTGTAGCCTGACTGTTAATAATTGATTCGCATGTTCTGATAATCGATAAGCTGCAGTTCTAGTTGACACACGTGGGCTCATAAGCCCGCTTTTCTGTGCTGCGGTAGCTATAGGATCTGTCATTGCTGCCCTTACGACGATCCCAGCAGGCGACTGTGTTACCTGAACACCCAGAACGTTCACAGCAACGTCGATCGACGATGCAGCACGTTCAGCTAGCATGGCAGTACTCCGAAAGTCACATCTCGCCACTTGAAATCTGACCCCTTTCAAATTCACTCATTTGGCCCTAGTGCATCTCCTTGGCTTTGTCTCCTACTTGATTCAGATGTTTGCACCACATTGCGCCTTCAGTGTGTGTGCATACCCAGTTGATGAGTAGACGCAGATGGCGCTCTAGTAGCCATGCCACCACTCTCTCTGCTCTAAGACGACGTTGAAATCATTGTACATCTACTGTCACATCAGTTGGAGTATGTCGTCATCAGAACAAAACGGACACCGTCCTTCCAGGCGCACAATGTTTTTTTTTTTTCCTGAAGTGTAGATAAAGAAAAATATGCCATTAAAACAACGTAACACAAACGCAGCACACTGCAGCCAGTAACACTGTTGCGAAAATGAAAAAGTATTAAAAGTTGTACTGCAATATTTCCTTAACAAGACAAGAAGTCGTACACTGTCATGAACCCCTGTACTATAACTTTACGTGCGCAGCGTAAGGTACATCGTGACCGATTCCAGTCCATCCAATAGTGAGTTGTACTGAGAGCCCGACATACCTCCCAAGTAATGAGCTTGATAAGATAACAACCAACCAAGAACAAAAAATACACCTTAAGAAATCTCAGTAACTTTGGCCCATAATGCACTGCAGCGCAAAATAAACTGGAATAGGCATGCGCAATCAGATACAGTGATATGTAAACAGGCAGAAGAAGGCACGGCGACGGGCTACGCCTATATAAGTTGTTAGATCGGTCGCTGCTGCTAAAACAGCACGTTATCATGATTTAAGTGAGTTTGAACGTGGTGCTATAGAGGGTGTTACAAAAAGGTACGGCCAAACTTTCAGGAAACATTCCTCACACACAAATAAATAAATGGACATGTGTCCGGAAACGCTTACTTTCCATGTTAGGGCTCATTTTATTACTTCTCTTCAAATCACATTAATCATGGAATGGAAACACACAGCAACAGTACGTACCAGCGTGACTTCACTTTGTTACAGGAAATGTTCAAAATGTCCTCCGTTGGAGAGGATACATGCATCCATCCTCCGTCGCAAATCCCTTATGCGCTGATGCAGCCCTGGAGAATGGCGTATTGTATCACAGCCGTCCACAATACGAGCACGAAGAACGAAGAGTCCCTACATTTGGTACCGGGGTTGCGTAGACAAGAGCTATCAAATGCCCCCATAAATGAAAGTCAAGAGGGTTGAGGTGAGGAGAGCGTGGACGCCATGGAATTGGTCCGACCCTACCAATCCATCGGTCACCGAATCTGATGTTGGGAAGCGCACGAACACTTCGACTGAAATGTGCAGGAGGTCCATCGTGCATGAACCACATGTTGTGTCGTACATGTAAAGGCACATGTTCTAGCAACACAGGTAGAGCGTCCCGTACGAAATTATGGCAGTGAATCGAGGAAGTACAGTACATGCTGACGAAAATAAAATGAGCTCCAACATGGAAACTAAGCGTTTCCGGACACATGTGTGTGTGAGGAATGTTTCCTGAAACTTTGGCCGTACCTTTTTGTAACACCCTGTATGCGACGCACAATCGACGCGACACAACGTCTCCGAGGTAGCGTTTTTCTCATACAACCTTTTCACGAGCGTACCGTGAATATCAGGAATTCTGTAAAAAACTAATTTCCGACGTCGTTGCGGCGGCAAAAAACTCCTGCAAGAACGGGACCAACGACGTCCGAAGATAATTGTTCAACGTGCCCACAAGTTGTATCGTACTTGTAAAGGGAGCAACCCTTTCGCAAATTCCTGTAGATTTCAATGCTGGGCCATTAACAATTGTCAACGTGCGAATCATTCTACAAAACATCATCGATACTTCGTTTCGGAGCAGAAGGTCCACTCACGTACCGTCGATGAGTGCACAACACAACAACGACATTTGACTACCAAACTCTGCAGACATGAACATGTTTGAGCATATCTGAGATGCCTTGTAACGTGTTGTTCAAAAGAGATCTCCACCCCCTAGTACTGTTACGGATTTATGGACAGCCGTACAAGATTCATGGTGTCATTTCCCTCCAGCACTACCTCAGACATTAGTCGAGTCCACGCTACGTCGTGTTGCAGCAATTCTACGTTCGCGCTGGGGTCCTACACGACATTAGGCAGGTGTACCAGTTTCTTTGCCTCTTCAGTGTATAAAAACTATAGTAATTATGTACACGATGAAGGCGTAAATGGGCAACTATATTGCAGGACACATCTCAGGTACATAGTATTCATTAGCACAATGAAAGAACGAAAGAACCGCCCACTTCTAAACACAATTTTTGGTACGTAGACTACACGTTACTAATGACATACATTTGAATTTACGGTACCAACCTGCTCAGGTCGTCAGTCCCTAGGCTTACACACTACTTAATCTAAATAAAACTAACTTACGCTAAGGACAACACACACAGACCCGTGCCCGCGGGAGGACTCGAACCTCCGACGAGGGGACGCGCGCGGACCGTGACAAAGCGATTTACACCACGCGGCTACACAGCGCGGCAATGACATACAAACTATTTATCAGTAGTGAAGCAGTTTTCGCCAAGAAATGAAATTTACAGTAGAAATAGAGCAAAACACATCCATAAACTTTCTGTATCTAAGAATAAGCCAAAGTAGTAACTACCAAATATTCGAAATTTATAGTGTATCTACTACTACTACGGACGTAATTAAAAATAATAATTCGCCGCACGTGGTAGACCCGTGATCTAGGCGCCTTGCCACGGTTCGCGCGGCTCTCCCCTTCTGAGGTTCGAATCCTCCCTCGGGCATGTGTGTTTGTGTTACCTTAGCGTACGTTTAAGTTAGATTAAGTAGTGTTTAAGCCTAAGGACCGAAGACCTCAGTAGTTTGGTAGCACTGGAACTTACCACCACAAATAAAAGCTAATGCCAACCAGATTTACATAAGTATGTATAATTCGGATCAATGATTAACCGAACCATAATTTACCTTTCACAAATAATGCATTTCGAAACGAAATAACACCATGGAAAGATAAATATGATTTTAACCCCGATATAGTGCTGAAATTAAATGAATAATATGCAAAATCTATAACAAATAAAATATCTAAGACACAATACTGAAATAAGACGACTAAACTATAATCAGACTAACCTACATACCAAAAAAGTAGGGCACAGATCAACAAGACAGAAAAACTGTCTAAATTTCCGAAAATAAAATTTCACTCGAAAAATAACCTGAAAACAAAAATTAGATTGGATAGGAAAGAGGTCCCACTTTTTTTCTGATCTGGACATTTTCAAAATTTTCGTCGACGACTATACTGTATTCTATACCGGACGCAGAGAAAGAAACTTTGGAATCACATTTGAAGAACTTGCAATAAACTGCGAGGTTAATCACATAGGTTTTCAGATACACATGAGAAGTGAAAACCATAAGGCAGAAAAATCAAAATATTTGGCAAGTTCTACATAAGATAACTTAGAGGAACTAGAAATTCACACACGAAGAAATGTTCGAAGACATTCTTAACGAAGAAACTGATCAGACACCTAATAACATCTTATAAAACTATATAAAGTAACGGAGAAGGAAAAGGGATAAAAATGAAACGACACAAAAAATTGAGAACCTTAATCTTCACATAAATACAAATTTACAATCTCTGAAACTCAAAGACCATTCTGGAATTTCCGTGATATAATTTACTATGTGAACATAAAGCATCGCCGGCCGTTGTGGCGAGCGGTTCTAGGCGCTTCAGTCCGGAACCGCATTGCTACTATGGTCGCAAGTTCGAATTTGACTCGGGCATGGATGTGCGGGATATCCTTAGGTTAGTTCGGTGTAAGTAGTTCTAAGTGTAGGGGACGGATGATCTCAGATGTTAAGTCTCATAGAGCTCAGAGCCATTTGAACCACAAAAGCGTCGCTGGAGAGAAAACAGTCAAGTGCTATATGATGTAGCTCAAAGTCCAGCACAAAGGATACTGCGTGATTTATGGTTCAAATGGCTCTGAGCACTATGCGGCTTAGCTTCTGAGGTCATCAGTCGCCTAGAACTTAGAACTACTTAAACCTAACTAACCTAAGGACATCACACACATCCATGCCCGAGGCAGGATTCGAACTTGCGACTTAGCGGCCGCCCGTCTCGAGACTGTAGCACCTAGAACCGCACGGCCACTCCGGCCGGCGGATTATTTATAATGACGAAATATTAACAGACATAGAATTCCAGCCACGATGCTTTATGGACGTCATTTCATCTGGAGTAAGTAAAATATAATGTAATACAACATAAAAAATACGTAGATACATCCATCATATAACAAGTATAAATCTCAACTGCAGCACTTGAGAATGACAGTTCCACAGAAACGAGCTCGTGGTGAATCAATGCAATCAGCAACACTATAATAAAATATTTGACAGCTAACCTTGTACTCGTTGAAAGAATATGTGATGCTAAGTGATTCTATAAGTTAATACGAACATCAATTTAACCATGGCTTAAAGTATGCAATCTTCGTGGCTAATGAAATTATAATGTTCATTTATTTATGTATAAAATTATGGATTTTATTCTTCATTTATTTTCATGTTAGTCTCTACTACTCATTTCACGTGTCCTCCGATAATCCTCAGACCTGACCATTGAGTCGTGTACGTAAGTTCAACAGGAAAGTAACTGAAGTAGTATATCGGTAATTTCTTAGGTATCAGCTTCATTCAAGTACTTGAGGATGAGGTTTATTAGTTGTAGCAGTTACGTCACATGTATTTTCTGGTCCTCTGTCTATTTTCTGGTTCAATCCCGTCTCCGGCCATCCTGATTTAGGTTTTCCGTGATTTCCCTAAATCGCTTCAGGCAAATGCCGGGATGGTTCCTTTGAAAGGGCACGGCCGATTTCCTTCCCCATCCTTCCCTCACCCGAGCTTGCGCTCCGTCTCTAATGACCTCGTTGTCGACGGGACGTTAAACACTAATCTCCTCCTCCTCCTCCTCCTCTATTTTCTGGTCCGCTTCTGAAATGTTAGACCGTGTTTTCTGACATAAAATTACAGATACATATATAGTTTCCAAATGCCCGTTACAAAACTAGATAAAAAGTAAATATCAGAAAGTCAGTAATTATTTTAGTAAGACTCCCTGTAAGAAAACGATGAACTGGAAGAGAAGAACTGTGTCAAACATACCTCCCGTCTGCAGCCTGAAAAACCTGTAGAAATTTACTGGGCCTCAGTAGTTTATAGAATTAGCAGCTAAAATATTACGTTGGTAATAATGACCCAAGACTAGACGTAAACGAAATCTCCAGTATTTCTGGGTACGTTAACACATTCTTCCTCAAGCAAAAATCTGTTTCCGGTTCTACTGTACTCCATGAGTTAGCAACGAGCTTTCTTATGTATCTTTGGATATAAATGTATTGACCTATTCAACGACGGTAACATACTTTCCTTCTTAAAGCATAATCATTTTGAACAGACCTAGCAATTTTATTTGTGTGTTTCTAGGATCACAATCAGCCAGTTTCTAGGCGCTCTACCATATTTGTATCATTCTTCCCAAAACCTTAACTCATTTAGATGCCTGCAAGTGGATTTTAGAAACGCTATATGTAATTATGAAATGGCTGTCACTCTTCGTTTAACATGCTGCTCGAAGACAGCACACTTAATTTATTTCTTTGTGTAAACATTTTCAAGACCTGGTGAAGGAAGTATGATTAAAGTAGCTTTATATCTCTCTCCTCATAGCGTTTATGGTAAAACACCTTTTGTGACTTTGCGAATCCCTTACGATGTTATTCTGCCTATGTCCACAACTCTGGTAAATTTTCAACAGATACCGTAATCACATAAACAGTTTAACCTGTGACACAATCTCACACGGCACGCTAATCTACAGTATTCCTTTGTCGTTTAGTGATGGCAATGTAACATACTCCTAGTAGCCGGGTACCACCGTGTATTTGTGAGAGGAGAGTGGGTCAGATTGGATACTGACAAAACACAGCTCAGCTGTATCATAGGAGTGATAACATTTACTATTTGCTACGGCATGCATACAATATATGATCCAAAAAGACTGCTAACAAAATCGGGCTTTTCCAGTGTCATACTTCTAGTTCTGTTGCTAATAACAAGATAGGATGAACTGTTTCGGGTAGCCCTGGGCGAGGGACCATTTGTACATCCAAGAGAAGGATCGTCACTGTCTTAAAGTACAGGGTAAACATTAGAATATTACACACATCCCCTTGCGTAGGCAAAGGGAACACATCGGTTGATTCTGTCCGCATTTGATGTGGACTACCGTGGGCTTAGTGGAACTTATGGAGGCACAATTAATTCATGGGCGATTTCTCGGAAAATTTAGAAAAAATATTTTCTTTTCTATATATTTTCACCATTGCCAGTGGACCAAATACCAGCCAAGATTTCCGAGACGTATAAGCACAGCAAATGGTTGTAATCTTACGATGTGTTCCTAAGATTCCAATAACGAATAATGTAGAAAATTTCCTTCGTATCAATATCCCTTCAGAGATACAGAGCATCAAAATTACTTGATACACAACAGCAATGTTAACCTACTTGTGCACGTAAAATCGTGTGTGATACGGCAGCGCTGAGTGGCCGCGCGATTTAAGGCGTCATGTCACGGACTGCGTGGCCCCTACCGCCGGAGGTTCGAGTCCTCCCTCAGGCATGGGTGTCTGTGTATGTTGTTCTTAGCATAAGGGACTTTAAGTAGTGTGACCTAAGCAGTTTGGTCCCTTAGTAAATCACAAACACTTGAAAATTTGTGTGTGAAGAGAAAATGTTTTTTTTTTATATATAAATTGAGATAGCACGAAAGAATATGATCCGTTATCATCTGTGAACTCCATGTTGCAATGCCATTTTCAACAATGTACGATCAACGGTGCGCTCCGAAACACTAGCGTTGGTCTCTTTAGGCAGATATGGCAAGATCTCAGTCTATCCTACATTACACAGCAGACAAGCCTCCGATGCAGAAGGATGTTGAAACTTAGGTGGACTTAGGTGGTGAGGAATGAAGACGTTCTAAGGAGAATCTACGAGGATAGGAATGTATGGAAGGTACTGACAAGAAGGAGGAGCCAGATGGTAGGATATACCGGGTGATCAAAAAGCCAGTATAAATTTGAAAACTTAATAAACCACGGAATAATGTAGATATGGAGGTAAAAATTGACACATGCTTGGAATGACATGGGGTTTTATTAGAACAAAAAATAAATAAAATATTGCTACACGTGTGAAAGATCTCTGGCGCGCGTCGTTTGGTGATGATCGTCTGCTCAGCCGCCACTTTTGTCATGCTTGGCCTTCCAGGTCCCCAGACCTCAGTCCGTGCGATTTTTGGCTTTGGGGTTACCAGAAGTCGCAAGTGAATCGTGATCGACCGACATTTATAGAGATGCTGAAAGACAACATCCGATGCTAATCCCTCACAATAACTCCGGACATGCATTACAGTGCTGTTCACAACATTATTCCTCGACTACAGCTATTGTTGAGGATTGATGGTGGACATATTGAGCATTTCCTGTAAAGAATATCATCTTTTCATTGTCTTAGTTTGTTTTGATAATTATTGCTATTCTGATCAGATGTAGTGCCATTTGTCAGACATTTTTTCAACTTTTGTATTTTTTGGTTCTAATTAAACCCCATGTCATTCCAAGCATGTGTGGTCATTTGTACCTCTCTATCTACGTTATTCCGTGGTTTATTCACTTATCAAATTTATACTGACTTTTTGATCACCCGGTATATTAAAATATCACGGAATAGCTTCTGAGGCAAGTGGGAACTGTAGAGGGTAAAAACTGTATAGGAAAGCAGAGATTGTTATACATGCTACAAATAATTGAGCGTGTAGGTTGGAAGTGCTAATCTGATACGCGGATAACAATAAGTTGGAACATGAGAGGGATTGGTGGACGGGCGCATTAAACTAGTCAGAAGACTAATGAGTCATATATAAATTTTTCAGTTGTTGTACAGTACTAAAGACGCTTACCAATTTTCGTTTGCAAGTAAAAGTATGATTTTTAATTAATGTCGTTGGCAGAAGCAAAAGTATGAAAAAACATTCCCCATCGTCTTCTCTCTAACATGGGGATTGATGAGAGATATACGGTTATTTAAAAATACCTGCGTGTATGCAGAATACGACTGCACAAAATGTACTAGACCCATAGAAAATTAAGGCGTATCAGCTGGTACAGTACCACTGCTAGCTCTTAACTCACCTTAAACGTTCTCCACTTGGGCACCGTTTGTCTTGCGGCAAAGGTCGATATGTGCTTGTAGTTCATTGCCGCTAATTGTCGAGGACAGCTCGCATTGCAAATGTTATGCCAATTTGGTAGCTAATCTACAGGTACGACCCATTCAATGCTCCAATGCAGAGTGGAACATACGTTAAGAAAGACACATGAAGTCAGCGCAACTAGTAGGAGCAGACTAATTGTATTAATTATATAAACCCTTAGCAGGCTTCGCTTTTCCTGTGGGAGTTTAATTCAAAGCATGAATAAGTAAGCTCTACGTGTATTAGCTGTCTTTTATCTGCGCCCACAAGTCTTCCCGCAAACACAAGTAAGTTACTAACTCATAATGCACCGTGAAGAAGATAATTCCTGTCAGTATAGGCTACCAGTTTAGCGGTCACGCCACCAATCTTTGGTACCCGACTTGCTGCCTAGTGGATAACAATAATTAATAGACTTGCTGCCTAGCGGATAATAAAAATAATTACTTCCTTGTGCCACTTGTACTTGAAGGTAGCAACCAACCTAAAAACATACTATTTGCAGTAGCTGTGATTACTGATGTCCATAAGAAGTAAACAATGATTTTATGTTGTTCAGTACACTGTCCACATTCATCAATATAAATATCAGTACAGGCACCCCTAAGAGTGTGCACATTTTAACCATCTCAGTCAACTGTTTTTTACTTCTTATTTCTACAGTAGCCACAGTTTCTATGAAATAAACATTTGTGGTGTGATGATGCTGGCATAACTGCAAGTAACCACTCTCTCAGTTCATAGCGACTTGAAGGAGGTACATAGGTTTTGTTACCCACTTCTTCCAAAAACTAATTTTTATTGTAGTCCTCTACGTCGTTACACTTTACTAGAAACTCTCATGTAATGTTGTATTGTTTCACAGATGCAATGGAATTGTAATATGATATGGCTCTTTATGAACAAAGGTGTAGATTTGTGTGGGATGAAGTTGATACATAGCAATATATTGGCCAGTTGTCAGTGATGAGGTGTCTGGCTTCAACGAGCATGAGCACTTGAAAGTGAAGCTTTCAGCCTGAACTAAATATTTACATAAACGTGGTAATAGCGTACTTGTAAAATGGCTGTTTTCGTAACTAAACATCAGAATATAATTTACAAAAATGGCTCAAATGACTCTGAGCACTATGGGACTTAACTTCTTAGGTGATCAGACCCCTATAACTGGGAACTAATTAAACCTAACCAACCTAAGGACATCACACACATCCATACCCGAGGCAGGATTTGAACCTGCGACCGTAGTGGTCCCTCGGTTTCAGACTGCAGCGCCTAAAACCGCACGGCAATATAATTCATGGAATGAAGGATACAAGCTGTCAGTTATCGTCGTTAATCGGTAGTTTAACCATCGCCAGGTAATCTCAGAAAAGATAACGCATTCTAGAACATCGAGGAAAAAAGGAAAGAAGGGTTCAGGCTAAATTTTGCCTCGCATCGACTGAAGTAAAATATACACTCATACACAATATTCTTCACATGTTAACACCAGCGACCATTGATGCTGTGCCTCATTTAAGGAGCTTACAATTTATGCATTACTGGAAAAGAAATTTATGAGAGATTCTACGCTTTACTGAGTATAGCAGAAATAAATACCTTACTAAATGTTTTTCCTACAATAATTGCACCAATTTGCCCAGGATGTTAACATCTCCCTGTTGTATCACAGTCCTTTATGAATCCATTTAACTTTGAAAGAGTGAAAGTGGCTAAGCTTCCAAGAGTTCTTTCGAGGCCAGTGAAAGAAACACCTCGAAAGAGGAATAGTCATTGTTTGACCTGCTCATGTTGGCGAATGTTAACAAAGCCATTAAACGTATATCAGTAATACCATGTTTACGGACTGTAAGACGCTCTTTCTACTTCTAAATATTGTGTCCAATGTTCAGGGGCGTCTTGTATTCGAGATTCATATAAATATATCCAATGTTTAATTTAAAATTCCTGCTAGTCTTAAAAAATGGCCATATATTCCGTGCCACGGGGAACCTATCTGTAATTGGCAACAACAATGCACTGATGTGGCGAACATGAGCTGCGGGAATTCACAAGCTGGCTATCACTAACCACTCCAGCGTCGCCATCGCAAACACAGAACACTGTGTAGCCTATGACGTGTCAATGCATTACATGGTGCCAGTGAAATCGAACTGAATGTTGTATGTGCTACCGATAACAGTACAAAATTTTTGATTGTGGCTAGTTTCGTAATGGAAATAAGTGAAAGGTATTGATATGATCCAAGCTATAAAGTGGAAATAACATACAGAAGAACGTGTAACCAGAGCAGCTGAACATCATTTCGGCCCCAAACTTACAGAAAGAATAATTCGTGATTGGCGGGCTAACGGAGAAATATTAAAAGAGTGGGGGAGACTAAATGTGTAAATACAGGACTCAATGCAAACTGTCCAAAACTAGAAGGTGACGTGCTGAATTGGAATCAAGGACAAATTCGAAATGGCATTGGAATTAATAGAAATGTGATTCAAATACACGCTCGTAAGCTAGCAACTACCGTGGATCTGAGCAAAATTTGGAAAGTTGTGGTAAGATCTTATCGGATGAAACAGCTCAGGTCATCAGTGCCTACGCTGACACACTACTTAATCTAACTGAAACTAACTTACGCTAAGAACAACGCACACACCCATGCCCGAAGGAGGACTCGAACCTTGACGCAAGGAGCCGCGCAGACCGTGACAGGGCGCCCAAGGCCGCGCGGCCACACCACGCAGCTCTTAGAAGTACATAAGGGTGGACTGGTTGATGCTATAGGTTTGTGAAGCGTCATGGACTCCGCATGCAAATAAAAAGAAAAATATCTTACAAAATGATACAAAAGTATGAAGAGAAAATATTACCTTTTCATCGCTTTATTATTCAGCATGGAAACGAAACCAGTGTGGAACTAAGTAATATAGCGAATGTAGACGAAATTCTTGAGACATCTGACGTGCCGAATAACAGAACCGTTGCAATCAAAGGTGCTAAAACTGTAACTATAAAAACTAGTGGATATGGAAAATTGCAATACACCGTTGGCCTTTCATGTTGTGATGACGGTACTCAACTTATTCCATTTATTAATTTCAACCATGAGACAATTCCAGAACCTCCTGAAATGCTGGCACACGTTGTTGTTCACGTACGTGACAAGGATGGGATGGACGTGGCTGGTACGATATTATGGATTAACCGTGTGTAGGAGAGAAGCAAAGGTACTTCATTAATGAAGGGTTCTCTTCTTGTGCTAGACCAGCTTAGTAGTCATTTGATAAATTCTGTTACTTCGCAAGGAATTGCAGCCTGTTGATGTCTCGATAAATAACCCATTGAAAGACTACATGGGAGAGGAATGACGAAAATGGATAAGGGATGAAATCCAACATGAATTAAAACCTAAAGGAGTTTTAAAACGACCTATAATCAAACAAGTGTGTCTATGGGTCAAACTGTCTTGGTCCAGAGTGGGAGAAGACATTATTATTCAAACTTTCAAGAACTGCGGCATAAGCAACACTGTTATTGGCAGAGAAGATCATCTCATATACACTCCTGGAAATGGAAAAAAGAACACATTGACACCGGTGTGTCAGACCCACCATACTTGCTCCGGACACTGCGAGAAGGCTGTACAAGCAATGATCAGACGCTCGGCACAGCGGACACACCAGGAACCGCAGTGTTGGCCGTCGAATGGCGCTAGCTGCGCAGCATTTGTGCACCGCCGCCGTCAGTGTCAGCCTGTTTGCCGTGGCATACGGAGCTCCATCGCAGTCTTTAACACTGGTAGCATGCCGCGATAGCGTGGACGTGAACCGTATGTGCAGTTGACGGACTTTGAGCGAGGGCGTATAGTGGGCATGTGGGAGGCCGGGTGGACGTACCGCCGAATTGCTCAACACGTGGGGCGTGAGGTCTCCACAGTACATCCATGTTGTCGCCAGTGGTCGGCGGAAATGCACGTGCCCGTCGACCTAGCACCGGACCGCAGCGACGCACGGATGCACGCCAAGAGCGTAGGATCATACGCAGTGCCGTAGGGGACCGCACCGCCACTTCCCAGCAAATTAGGGACACTGTTGCTCCTGGGGTATCGGCGAGGACCATTCGCAACCGTCTCCATGAAGCTGGGCTACGGTCCCGCACACCGTTAGGCCGTCTTCCGATCACGCCCTAACATCATGCAGCCCGCCTCCAGTGGTGTAGCGACAGGCGTGAATGGAGGGACGAATGGAGACGTGTCGTCTTCAGCGATGAGAATCGCTTCTGCTTTGGTGCCAATGATGGTCGTATGCGTGTTTGGCGCCGTGCAGGTAGGCGCCACAATCAGGACTGCATACGACCGAGGCACACAGGGCCAACACCCGGCATCATGGTGTGGGGAGCGATCTCCTACACTGGCCGTACACCTCTGGTGATCGTCGAGGTTACACTGAATAGTGCACGGTACATCCAAACCGTCATCGAACCCATCGTTCTACCATTCCTAGACCGGCAAGGGAACTTGCTGTTCCAACAGGACAATGCACGTCCGCATGTATCCCGTGCCACCCAACATGCTCCAGAAGGTGTAAGTCAACTACCCTGGCCAGCAAGATCTCCGGATCTGTCCTCCATTGAGCATGTTTGGGACTGGATGAAGCGTCGTCTCACGCGGTCTGCATGTCCAGCACGAACGCTGGTCCAACTGAGGCGCCAGGTGGAAATGGCACGGCAAGCCGTTCCACAGGACTACATCCAGCATCTCTACGATCGTCTCCATGGGAGAATAGCAGCCTGCATTGCTGCGAAAAGTGGATATACACTGTACTAGTGCCGACATTGTGCATGCTCGGTTGCCTGTGTCTATGTGCCTGTGGTTCTGTCAGTGTGATCATGTGATGTATCTGACCCCAGGAATGTGTCAATAAAGTTTCCCCTTCCTGGGACAATCAATTCACAGTGTTCTTATTTCTATTTCCAGGAGTGCATGAAGACGACAACGGTAACGACGAAGAGGAAGAAGGAACAGTCGAGTGTCAGAGGTTTTAAATATCAGTTCGCTATTACAAAGAAAGATTTTTTGCCTTGCTTCGCAGGATAACAACAAAAATGTAAAAATATTATTCAAAAAATGCTTATAAATGAAGATGCATCTTGTAGCCCGTACTGTCTTATACACGGTAAAATTCATGTTACAGAAATCTTTATAAGAAGACAAACAGTTTGAATAAGGTGTGAGGGATTCGTAAAGAAGTGAAAGACCATGTGAACCTAATTTTATTTAAGGGTCGATTTAAGTGGTCGTTGGATAGCCTTCCTGTCGCCAACCCCCCCCCCCCCCCTCCCTAAAGGATAATCAGTTAAATGAAGAACTCATCTTTGAAAAATAATTTGGACTTCGGAGTTGAGACCGTAGCTGCGAGCAACCTTCACACGGCATGGACCTCGAATACAATTGGACGTCCCTGCAGCCGTCGGGCCTTAAGCTGTGGCTGCGCTCGTTCCTGGCCCGCGTATAACAAATAATATTCAAATGTGTGTGAAATCTTATGGGACGTAACTACTAAGGTCATCACTCCCTAAGCTTACGCACTACTTAACTTAAATTATCCTAAGGAAAAACACACACTCCCATACCTGAGGGAGGACTCGAACCTCCACTGGGACTGGCCGCACAGTCCATGACTGCAGCACCTTATACCGCTTTTTTTTTTTTTTGTTGTTTTCAAACCAAAACTCTAATTTCTTTTTCCTTTAAGACCAAATTATGAGGAGTAAATAAGGAAAACTTTTTTTTTGCGAAAGAAAACAAAGACTCCAATTATACCGGTTTCTCCTTCCAGCAAACAAACATGAGACTCCTCCGTCTCGTTGGCGAAGAAGCAATATTTTCTAAATTCTTTTTTCAAAGCCAAACTCAATTTTTTTAAGAACAAATTATGAGGAATAAGTAAGGAATTTTTTTTACGTTAAGTCGTCGTGCGACTTGTAGTTAAAGTCCAGTTCTTTCAGGAGCTCCTCAAGTGCCTCCGCCTACAGCGTGGCAGCTCGTCCAAACGTGTCTTCTCATGGCGTAGGCATGAGTTCTGGGTAGCTGATCTATTCAGTTCGGCTCGGTTTATACAGATTTCAGCTTCTCAGGGCTTGGACGTTGCAGCTACTAGGTGGGTCATCGAAAGTGCTCCGTAAGAAATTGGAGAAATATTGTTTATAGCGTGGGTTGCGTATCAGGACGCAGTGTTGTTCATTGAGGTAAGTCCAATGTCCTAGCGTAGACTTGTCGCCAGAAGTAAAAAGATAGCGGATCGTGTGGCCACAGATCCAATTCGCAGAGTGAGTTTTGGCGGAGGGGTAGAAAGTCTTACCGGGGTACAAAAGCATGTGGACGTCGATCTGAGTCGCTGTCTGGCGAGTAAGAAACGCCAAAATTCGCCGCGCAAGTGTCCACACGTCAAACGCTGTGCCACAGTGGAACCGGTGGACCTCCGTGTCATCCACTCCACAGTGGGTGCAGAGGGATGAATCGGCGAGATGGATGAGGTGCAGACGATCTCAGTTAACTTGTTTGCCATTCACGGTGATGTACCACGCTGATAGAACGTCTGATTCAAGAAAACGCGCATGGTTCGCCTTCCATATGTGTCGCTACACGTACTGTGGATACTTACGTTCGATGGGGTTGGACGGGCGGCACTGTTGTAACTATTCGGAGACTGTTTTCATGAGGTACAAACGTGGAAGTGGTAAGGACCGGTAGATATAACTGAACTCCAGGAAAATTCGTTGGATGCAATAAAAGGGGGTTGGAATGGTGGATACCAGTACTGGGGTGGACAAGGAGGCCGGTGCAAAGTTGTGAAGCAAGAGGCTAGTAAGGCTCTGCGGGCAACGGTGCCCAAGTTTTAGTTGGGACTGACGTATAGTGCCTTGACATGAGTCGGCACGTGGATGAGTCCCACCCCGCCACGATCTCGTGGCAGTGCAAGGGATTCATACTGCACCTTGAATAACATCCCTGAGCTGACGAAGAAGCCGAGAGCCATCAATAGTCGTCTCGCCAGGAGATTTGGGACTGGCAGTACTTGAGCCACGTGTGGTACACGGGAAGCATGGTACATGTTCACGTATTGCGCGCGTTGGATAACATCGAGAGCTCGTAGCCGGAGATCTGCGAGATTTGCTCTGATTGTAGCATGCGTCTACCATTGATAGTCGCTGAGCGGCGCAGGTCTGCTGTGAAATCAAGTCCAAGACACAGTATGGTGGCGGCGACACTAAGGGGGGCAACGCATCTCTCCGGCAAGCCCTCACCAATGAGTAGGACCTTGGATTTTGACACGTTGAGACAGCTCCCCGACGCTTCGCCGTAGGTCGCCACCCATGTCAGTGCTGCTCGTACTTTATCTTCACTGCGCAGATATAGTACTATGTCGTCTGCGTAGGCCGTACAACAAAAACGGTGGCCGTGCAAAGCCATACCTTCCAAACGTTGGCACATGCCCTGGAGCAGGGGTTCCAAGGCGAAAGCATACAAAATCGTGGAAAGAGGGCAGCCTTGTCGTACAGATCGTGCGATGACCACGGGCGGTGTAAGGCGACCATTGTACATGATTTTAGAGGTAGCACTACTCAACAGACGCATAACCACTGTGACAATACCGCCAGGAACACCCATATGCTGAAGAACTGTCCGTAAATAGAAATGGTCAACACGGTCGAAAGGCTGGCTAAAGTCCAGTGAAGCCAAGGCGCCAGGGAGACGCTGATAATGCGCTAATGCAATCATTCTCTGTAACTGCAAAGGGCCGTACGGATGTTGTTGTCGCCTCCTAGGGAAGTCTGGTCGCAGGATGTGACGTAACGTGCGACCTTCATGAATCGAGATGCCAGTAGCCGTGTGAATATTTTCATGTCGCTGTTCAGCAAATTAATTGGTCGATAGTTCTGGACCCTCGATAACCCGCGCGGTTTATGTACGGGGTTAATAATGCCTTCTAGAAAGGCGCTCGGGACCACTGTCATCGGTGACGTCAGCTCTTGTTCGATTGCCGTCCACGTGGAAGCCAACAAATAGTGAAAACTTTTATAAAATTCGATGGGTATACCGTCAGTTCCAGGAGATCTGTTATCGGAACCCGCCTTGATAGCATCTACCACTTCATCTGTGGTTACGTCGTCTCGGAGATCATGCACTGCATACTCCGGAAGGGCGTTCGTAGTAAACTGAGCGACTTCTGTGATCAGCGCTGCAGAATACGGTACGGCTGCGTATAGCCTGGCAAAATGAGCATGGAGAGCACGACCGATACTTTGTTTGGTGTCGTGCCGGCGCCCTTCCACATCAGTGAGGACTTGGATCAGAGCTCATCGTCGTCGTTGTCGTTCCTGTAGGAGATGGTACATCGACGGACGTTCTTGAGGGATTCGATTAGAAGCTCGAGAATGGACTACAGTGCCTTCCAAATTACGCCGCATGATCAAGGAGATCTGCGCCTTCGTGCGATGGACCATCGACTGCCGGGCTGGCGAGAAAGGCATCGTCGTACAGTCACGTAGAATGGTGTTGTAGAAGTGCAGGGTATTAGTTTGCCACGCCTTTAATACCTTTCCATAACTCACCAGAGGCTTCCTGAGGGTCGGCTTTGCACAGGAGAGCCACCATGATGAGGTGGAGTCATAGGCTTCTCGACGATGGTGGCAGCGTGCCCACGCTTCTTCGACCACACGGCGACAGTCTGAAGAAGTCAGGTGAGCGACATTGAGTTTCCACAGACCACGACTATGCCACACTTGCTGTTGGGCGAGGGTGACGTCACAGATGTACGCATCATGGTCTGAAAAGGCCAAGGGGCAGACTTCAGCGTGACGTGTGCCATCAGCAAGGGAGCGGGTAACGTAGATGCGATCTATGCGGCTTGACGAGTGAGAGGTGTAGAATGTATAGCCCGGTTGAATTCCGTGGAGCTTCTTCCATGTGTCAACAAGTCGTAGACCGTCGATGACCACTGAGAATGCAGAAGGGGAATGTCGCGGGAGTTGGTCTGCGGGCTCTTGTGTCGAGTTAAATTCCCCATCGAGTACCAAATCGTCCTGCGGACCGGTGAAGAGGGGTGTGACGCTTTCGGCAAAAAAAGTTTGTCGGTCATGACGGCGGCCAGTGCCGGACGGAGCGCAGATATTAATAATACGCACGCCGAACAGTGTGAGGGCCATACCTCGCGCAGTGGGGAGGTAGATGACGTCCTCTGCAGGAAGTCTGTCGCGTAGCAGGGTGGCCACGCCACTACCGAAGTCGGATGCGGGGGAAACCATGGGCGTTGTATCCGGTGGGAACTAGGAAGTCAGCCACAAACACCTCTTGTAAGAGTGCTATATCCACATTCTCAGAGTAAATAGTGTCTCTGAACATGGACAGTTTATGAGGGGCACGAATGGTGGCAAGATTCATCGTGGCGATACGATATTGCTGTGTACGGCCATATTCAGTATTTGCAGAACGTGCGGTAGAAGTAGCCGGCAGATGGAGACCCACCGGTGGTCCCGCAGTGGTCATAATTACTGGCGGGAGGGCAGCCCAATAGTTGCCGAGGGGGACTCCTGTGCAGACACGCTGGCAGTCTGTTCCACTTCTTCAACGTCATCGGTCCAGGAAGCTGACGACGTGGAGATGTGACGGTCACGTACCGCCGGAACGGGTGTTGTGGATTCCGCAACATGAGTGGCAGGGGGACCGCCGTCATCATTCATTGACAACGGCGAGGATACGTCCTTGGCTGGGTGAGTAGGCGTCACAGGAGGGGTGCCTGTTGCTGCCACATCGCGTGACTGGCCGCAATGTGCAAGATCACCGCCAGACATCAGGTCGACATCTCGCGGGGCCGTCTGAGAAAGGGCGTCATCGGAAGGCGTTCGTCGTCGTTTCCTGTGTTTGTTAGGCGACCGCTGTTTTCTGATGTGGCCTTTTGAATCGGAATGTGGTCGCCCGTCGTCTGACGCCGAACCCGTCTGGACAAAGGCAAACGTCGGCACAACACCGAGGTCGACGTCCATCGGTTCCAACAGGAACATCGGTTTCAGTCTGCAACCCGGACAGTCCTGAAGCGAGCACTGGAGGCGACGCCGTGCTGGTGTCGTCGGCGCGTTGTGCTGCGGCGGGTGGCGTTGACGAGGCTGCTGGTTCAATCGAGATTGGTACGACGGGGTCCTGTGCAAACCTTGGCGTAGGTGATGGGTAAGGACGTGACCGTCGAAGCCTGGGTTTCTTCACGTAACGTCGTCTGTATTAAACGGCGGTGTAAGAATTCGGAACGTACATATCCCTCCTGGCCACATCCTGCGCACGTTCGTGGCTGTCCATCGTACATGACAATGGCCCTCACACCGCAAATCAGCAGGTACGATGGGACATGTTTCGTCAGCTCAATTTTTATTTGCCGGACGCCATTTAATACGGGGTAGGTCGTAAATGTTTGCCACTCCTCCGCGACGTGACCCAAGACGGTGTCATATGGTTGGAAAGCGTCAATGACCACATCCTGAGGCACCTCGAACGCGAGCTCAAACACCCGCAATGGAGACCGAACCCAGCATGGGCGACTGTCACGGCACCAATATGTCCATCAGAGTGTTTAAATTTCAGGCCGGTGGCATGACGGTGAATTATGTCGTTGCAAATTTCCTCCGTCGACATCTTGATGTAGACAACACTTCTAGTGATGGAGAAATGTATGCAGATTACGTCCTGGGGGTTCAAACGTAGATCCTCACGTATGAACTGTTCGACTTCGAAAGCTCTGGGTCGTGGATGATCGACCTGAAACGTTACTTTGATCGTTGCACGGCGATACGAGTGCGCCATAGTGTACGTTAGTACTGGACTCGATTGACACAAACACCGCGACACGGAAGTAATCACCGCCCAGAGCGGAGCGTCGGGCGGCGCGCGGAGCAGCTCCGCACGCTAGCACGGCTTCGAGCCGACCTTCGCTGGGCTAATCCCGCGCGGCCGGCGTATAACGTGAGAGAGCCACGGTGGAGCTCCTGGTCCCAGCAGGCAATGGCGACGTTCCCTATCCCGCAATTAAGCGCCTGCCACTAGCTCAGCGAGGCAGTCTGATATTCGCGTGAGTGTATTGACATCCCGCCGACAGACAGCGTGTTTACTTTACTTAGTTTCTGTGCACGAGTGGCCGTTGTGGATTTGTTAGGTTGTCCCTGGTGATCCCGTTGCTTCTTGCGTGTTGTTGTTCGTAAGATCTTGCTCGGTCGTCCGTCGTTGTCCGTGTCCATTCTTCCCCGTTCGTTTGTTTGTTCGCGGGCCGCTCCCGTTTGGTCCCGCCGCGCTTCGTTCACGGCAACGTGGGGGGAGGCAAACCAAAGTACTACGTTTCACTGGTAGAACACTTACAAAGAGTAACAGACGTAATAAAGAGACTGTCTACATTAAGCGAGTCCGTCCTCTTTTGGAATACTTCTGCATGGTCTGGGATCCTTATCAGGTAGGAATACCAGAGTGCATCGAGAAAGTTCAAAGAAGAGCAGCACGTTTTGTGTTATCGCGAAATAGGGGAAAGTGTGTCACGGACATGATACAGGATTTGTGAAGGACAACAGTGAAAGAAAAACGTTTTTGTTGTAACGGAATCTTCTCACTACATTTCATTCACGAACTTTCTCCTCCGAATGCAAAAGTACTTAGTTGACGCCAACCTACACTGGGAGAAATGATCATCATAATAAAGTAACGGAAATCAGACCTCGCACGGAAAGATACAGGTGTTTACTTTTTGCACGTGCTGCTCGAGAGTGGAATAAAAGAGCACTGCCAGCCACTGAAGTGTGATTTGCAGAGTATCTATGTAGATGGAGAAGTACTATTATATGTTTGATGCATACTTTTTTGTTTATTCTATTTCGAAGACGCGTAGAGTACCGTTTGTGTATGCGACGACCAATCATTTAACACTTTAACAACTTCACCTTTTTCAGTTATAATAATTATTTCAGTTATTCATGCTGCAGATCAGTACAGTGGCAGGTCTAGCCCATTTTCGTGCGCTTCTCGCTGAAGGGAGAAATCGAATTCTCCCTCTCCAGAAATGGATACATACCGTACTACTCTATAGAAGGGAAAACGTAGCAAGGTAGGCAGAAATTTAGATTCCATTCTTATCCAAGATTTTTTAAACCTCATACTGATGCTCCTCACTGAATTACTAAAGGAAAAATTGCGTACAGCAGGCTGCTGAAGACGCCTTGCGAGAAATAAAGACCAAATGTAAACAGTAAAAAAACTGTTTTCATTCTGTTCTCATTATATGGTCCAAAAGTAAAATTTATCCGTGTACCGTAATATTAACACCGCTGAGTACGGCAGAACTACAAAAGTTGAAAACGCTTTTACCTCAAAGTTTCATTAAAAGTTCCCTACATAATTTCTACCCACGATGGAAAGTGGAAAGCATACGAAATATTACAGTCTGCTGCAATCGAGGTTTCTCAATTTATCGTTCATAATGCATGCAGCAGATAGAAAGTTCCATTACTTTTCTATAAAGTCGGAAATTACAAGTAACAGTGGTTCAATTAATACTAATTTTTAGGTAGCTTCATTTTAATAAAAGCGCATTCGGAGAGTGTCTAGAACTAGAACAGGACTGCGACGCAACATAAGACTTTTCTCAGCAGTAGTGCACTTGTTAAATTTGTATACTGCCTGACAATCATATTTTCTTTACAGGGACAAATGAAGCAACTATACCTCACTCAACGGAAACAGGGACTGTAACCTGCATCCACTTGTGCCACCCAATGTTGCGCAGCGAGGAAACCTTACTAAATATTACCTCGACAGCGTAAGAATGCTTGATGGGATCTGACTAGCCCTGATCAAGCATTCATTTTAACTGCTTACTTTACGTTTGAGATGCTCAAACGAGTCGGATAATTTTCGACGTATCGCGGCTGAATACTTGTTAGATTTTTTTCTTTAGATTTTGTTCCTCAATTGAACTTATATTTTTATTTTGTAACCTGTTTGGAGAACTACTACACAATGTTAGGATTGGTGTGTAGGTCAGAACAAATCTGAGAGAACGCCGGACCAATAAAATATGTCTGCCGCCACATATGTGCAACCATTATGAATCGAAATACACCATACCCACATTACTCGCCAATGTTTGTGCTGGAACGCTGCAGCTTCACTGTCTATTACTTGTTGCTTTTATTTTCTTAATCGCACTATTACGCTTTCAATACTGATTCAGGTAATTCTCAAGCGCTTTTGTGTTCTTAAATGTAATCAATATTTCGTGAACGGTCTTATCGGGAAAAATATTTGTCAGCCCCTTAAAGAGCCCTGTGGTCGTTTTGAGACCAGGTAGGTGACAAACAACCATCGTAGGTCGGTCACGTAACAGTCCTCTGCTGACACGTCATACCAGTAAAATGACGAACGTGTGTCAGTCGACTGTATGAATTCCAGGCAATGAAGTGGGTTGATGTGGAGATGTGTTGTGATGGAGTGGCATCAATGAACCATCTTGTATTGATGTGCCCAAGACCACTAAGTTAATGAAGCTCTGCTATTGAGTGGAGTATCATAGCAGACTGGCCATTGCGAATACAAGGAGTCGCTTAGCATCTAGCAGAGTAACAAGTTATATCAGCAGTGCCCTCCTTGGCAGCATATCCCTTAGTGGCCCCGTTATGAGCCTAAGGTAGGAGCTCCCAACAACCCAAAATACCACCCTTTGTGAATGACCTGATCTTGAGGACATAGAGGTTTCCTCTAGAACATGGCGAGCGATTGCATCTGGGTTAGAGTCTTTCTCAGCCACAGATAGTGTCTAAAACCTGTTCTTCAGACGAACCTGGTAGTTCCCCCAATTGGCCCCTTGGAAAGTCGCTGGCTGCTACACTTTGAACGATCTCCCACTAGACGATAGATGAGGGGTCAATCTCAGTGCAGGCAGTACACAGGATGGCGGTGGTGGTCAGCGTATTGGAGGGAAACCTGGGACTTGCTAGACGTCCCTCGAGTCCACAGGTCAGGCTCCCCGCAGTGACGCCCACTGGCAACAGCCTCAAACTGTGTGTCCCAGTCCATACTGCCTAGGGCAGTGAGCTAAGGGACACCAATTTAATTCACATCTGAACATAGCAGTCACAGTTCCTACCCGTAATAAAGACGGCGGATATATGCTCTACACAGCTACCACACAGATCACTGAAAATAAGTCACTGCTGTTCGAAGCACTTAAACGTAATACACAGACTAACGGTGCAGTCGCCTGATGTGCTGCAGAAACATAGGGATCCGTCTCCGTGATTTTCTGACCGACACTAAGGTGTTCTCAACAAAACAAAACGAACAGAAGGCTGTATAACATGAGGGTCGATACAAGCGTCGATCGAACGGCGTTACATTACACAATGCAGTTATTAAAACGAAAAAATGGGCCTTGTTACCACTCAGATAATCAGAACTTTCAAAAATTTAAAGATTAATGTGATAACTGAAAATAAGTACTCCTGTTTAAAGCTTTAAAAAATAATTCGCAAAGGAACAATACTCTGTGCTGCAGGATCGTAAGGACCTGTCTTCTTGTCGCTCTAACCGACACTGTGGTTACCACTACCATTTCCTTCATTACGAGCACGAACATGCCAACGTCGCAATTTACTGATGTCGGTATGGTCACAACCCCAGTGTAACTTAGCAATCGCGACACTCTGTGTTGTTTTTGTTACCCTAGCGACAGCACCGCCCCAAGCGGCCAGGCAGCGACACTAAGGAATGCGAAATCAGATGAGTGCGAATGCTAACGTTTATAATGATTTGTAGCGTAGTTTCTACATTAGAGACTATATGTAATGCAACAAAAATCGACGATAACTATAAACTTACATCACATTTGTGGTTATTTAGTTCCCTAAGGAGCCTGGGAGGTACGAAACGGTACATTGCACGACATTTTATTTAAGATTCTCTTGTAACGTTACGCATAATGTCGTTTCCTTTAATAACTGATATTGCTAGTAAACACCAGCAGACCTGACCCTTGAAAGAAAGACGTCACAAGTCTTTAACAATGCCGAGTTCTGTTCGCTACACCTTCAGTCAAGTCAGTGAACATGGAACTTAGATATCCTATATGCAGTGTAATATTGAAATTATTTAACGTATCAAATAAGCCACCAGAACTGAAGCTTTGGGAAAACCGCACAGACGTGATAATAAACCGCCAAAAGGTAATATTATGTTTACAGAGTTATTAGTGAATTAGAAAGTCGAGCGAAGTGTAAGAAAGGGAGAATCATTGGATTCTACAAAAATTATTTAAGTGACAAGGGAAGTGCCTGTGATAATAACAACGGACAACAAGAAAAATAATATATACTTCTCATGCCTGCAATGTGTTTATATTCTCTGGCTTTCAGAGGAACAGTCTGCAAATATAGAAATATTTGAAACTATTGCTTCATGAATGACTTTTAGTTTATGTCACTTAATCAGTACATCACGTATATTTTACGAGAGTTCATCTGAGTTGGTATCTTACAAACACATGGAAAACCAGAACATAACCAATATTTCGTTAATTAAGTACAAAATAATTAAGGCCAAACATTCTCCTTGCGACACATGTGACTACTTCTCACCGCTCGTAGCGCTAGTGTCCCTCCAGTTATCAATCGGTAACTACTTTCGCACCAAACAGTATCGTTACTGTATTTATTCGACTGTGGTAATAACCGTACACAGCGCTCATCTTGCTATGGATTACGATTGGAGGCAGGTTTTAGTTTGTTAGCTACTCTATTATAGGTGTGGCTTCAACGTTCGATACCACACTTGTTAGGGGTAGCAGATACCGACCGCTATCCGTACTAGTGTTGCTGCACCCGCGAGTCGAGACTAGCGCCGTTCCTCGCCTTGCAGCGTGTCTGTCTCTCCCGTGCGCTCGGCCACTATTGCCCGGGACGTCAACTAGGAAAGTACGTGAGCCTTCAGTTGACAGGAAGCAACCTCTAACAAGGCGCTTAGTTGAAGTATGGCCTCTATGATGCCTCTATAGCCTTTGTTTGTAGTTATATTCATCCTGACTATGAAGACTCCTGTACCACCAGTTAAGTACAGTATATAAGTTTTTACCAACGACTTCTAATTATTTTAGTCGTTGTAGACTCAGACCATGCTGCCAGCTCCTTAACAACTCCACTGACGAACCTGCTGTATCTGCAAAGAAGAGATTTGTATGTTTCTATTTAGCATTGGCCAGCAGTCATTCACATTGTCGATGATTCGTTCGTCGTCATTGTAACAACAGCACACTGTTTCTCACGCTCCGACATATTTGAGTTATATACCGCAATACAGCAAGCTAGAATTCGGAGCCCTGTAAAGAGTTTAAACTTACGGCACGAAGCGGTAAAGTAGACCAGATAACAGTAATGACATGTAATACCTTAACCGATTTAGAGAACAGAACAATAAATTCGGAGTAATAACTTCTGCTCACCTTGGTATGTATTTTGTAAATTAAGAAGCTTTCTCGATACCGTCAATGTTCGTAGGACAAGGAACTCTAACCAGAGGATACTTCGTATTCTGGTACAAATTAGTAGTTCGAGATGGTGTATTAAAATCCGCGTGAAGAAATTTCTCGTGGCATGTTAGTTGCACGCTTTTGACACAGTTTCTCAAGTAATACAAGTATAGTTCACAGTAGAAATTAACAGGTTAGGAAGAATCTGTTACAATAAGTTGAATAAATGCTAACTTTCTTACATGAGGAAAGGAAGTTTATTGGAAACATAATTCTTTTTGATGAGGCTTTTCCCCTTAAACTGAAACCGAAGCGGTATTCTGGCGTAGTAAGAAAAGAGGTATGTTACGGGAGAACCTTTTACATGATTTGTGGCTTCAGAGAGAGCAACGTCTACAGTTCTTCACTGTTTGAAGGGTTATTAGTACTCAGGGTAGTGTCGGAAAACGGTTTAACGGCAATTGATGGGAAGTTTCATCCATTATCCCGTGCTCTCTTCAAAAATGACGGCATAATATTGCACAACCGTAAGTTATTGACAAATTTCTCAATGACTTCCTTATGTGTATAGGGCTACGTGAAAGCTCGGTCCACTTTACAGTCGTATCTGCACAGACGTCCTTCCTCAGGTCGTGCACTTGAGTCACTATAAAAACCTTTCCACTGAAGTGGCCGGTTACATTGAATATTATCGGAACGTGGAAGGGCTTTGCAGTTAAGGATGTTGCCTACGAATGTTACCTACGACATGCTGCAGCGCGTTTAACGGGACAATATGTCCTAGTGGTGTGGCTACTAAGACATCAACTGAAGCCACATTACACCGTAAGGGGTTTAATGTAAGATACTGTAATCTTACGGCATTCCTTCAAAGCTGGTTTACCATAACCTGAAAAGAAAACTAACAGAGCGGGAACGTCGTTTATCCGTGAATACAGCATCACGTGTAATTTAACCAGCAAAAATGAGGAGCAGCAGCAACATCAGGATTGTTGTTGATAATTCTTCCGGGTTGTATGGCCGTTGTCCACGGAATTTTTCTATTCCTAACGTTTCGTCCAATACTACGTTGGACATCTTCAGAGGTATGGCCGGTCCTGCTTAGTCCTGCCAACTCAGGACTCAGCAGGACCAGCCATAACTCCTTTGTATTGTGTATTGATTTGATTTTGATTTTGTTTGAATTTTCTAATTTGTTCATACTCATCAATGTCCGTGAAGGCTACAGGTCTTGTGTCATTCAGACCATCATCTACCTTTGTAGATAAGTTAGTGAATTGGTCTGAAAGTTCGGTTTCTTTATCCGGTAGTGAAATTATTTCCTCTGTGTGTTTTTCTGCACCAAGTTTCAGAGTGTCCATTTGTGTTGAAATCGTATCTACTGTGTCCTTCAAGTTTCCCTAAGTTTTTGCAATTTGCTTAACCGAATCGGTAGATGCAACTGAGTCAATTTTAGCTTGCAAGGTGTCGTGATTTTCACAAACAATAGTTTGCAGTTCATTTATGGCTACTTCGTGATTCTGTAATCCATTATCTGGACGCGAAAAAATAGGTTGGAAATGCTCACAAATTTGTGTTTTTACGTCATTACAGACGTTTGACATTTCGATTAGATGTTAGGTAACTCAGTAGTTAAATCTTCATGTGTTTCTTCAAGCGTGGTGTCTAACCTTTGAAGATTTTGTTTTAGTGTGTCTAACTTTTGAAAATTTTGTTCCATTGTGTCTAACTGTTGCTGTGTTTGTCTCTCATTTTGTTTCATTTGTTGCATTAATTGCAATAATAATGTATTTGTGTCTGGAATCTCTTCCTCTATGCCTTTCGGCAGTGCATTTGCACCGCCAACATTCACATTTTGATCAGCACAAAATGTGTCTTTACTTATTTGAGAAAATGGTGAGGACCCAAAACCTGAATCTACAGTATTTGCAATATTGTGTACTGTCATTTCGGAATCCTGAGGCGAGCTGTTGCTGACCGATCGATCGATAATGCTGCCCTGTTCACTAATTGTTTCACTGCCTACACCATTATTTGCAGCCCGCTCCATTTCCCTATGCACAATTACCAAAATATTACTTTGAACATTAGTTAATTCATTACATGGTGGCGCTAACACACTGCTTTCGTCTTCACTGTCATTTCTCAGTTTACTTTGGAGCCTAGTATTACGTTTTTCAGACGCCATTATTGTCACAATATTTCACACGACAACACAGAAGAACTAAATTTGAAGAGCAAAAATAAGAGAACACATTAAGATAGCACGGAAAACAATATCTACTTATTTGCAAGCGCAGCTGCGAAATACTTGGTGCAAATTTACATGCGTGCCACGCCTGTTTCACTGTACAACAATGAAAGACTGCAACTACAAAGGAGATTCTCTCTACAATTACGCGCTAGCAATAAACAAAATCTACACTAATTAAACAAACTACAAGAAAAAATCAGAAGATTCCAGTGAGGTATCCTCGGATAAGAGTCGACATATGAAACGTCCCCTAAGAACAATTATACACGACTGTGCTTAAACTGACACAAAATATAGTTAGCAAATGGAAGATTTTAATAAAGAACAAATAATGTATTTACCTTAATAGTGTTCAAAGATCATAATATATAGCATTTCATGACATCCTGGGTTACAAATTTACTGTCTCTGTCCAGATCATCCGCTCCCAATTCGCCGCCATCTCACTCCCCACATCCACCAGTGCTGGCGGCTCACCTCCAACTGCGAAACGCTACGCGCTGTTAACATCCAGCTGCCCTACGCTACAATGGCAGACAACAATGCAAACTAGCCACAGACTGGACACAGCACAGTCAGTGATTTTCATACAGAGTGCTACGTGGCGTTACCAGTATAAAAACCTAAACAGCCTACTTACAACGTTTACACTTCACTATCACTTTGGAACCAGTGGACCTCGGAATCTTCCTGAGTGTGGAAATCTCGCGTACAGACGTATGGCACAAGTGACACCCAATCAACTAACCACACTCAAAGTCAGTGAGTTCTACAGAGCGCCACATTCTGCACTCTCACGATGCTTAAGGACTACTGAGGCCGCTAATATGGAGGACGTGGCAACAGAATTCACCTAATATAAAAAAAACGTGTGTTTGGGGGGGGGGGGTGGGGGTGGTCTGGATACTTTTGATCACATACTGTATCTCGTCTTGCTGGAGGGGGCCAATGGAATTATTTCGATGTGGAGAAATGTTCGAAAATAGTATGTAGCAATCTACTTTAGTTTTGTTAATCTTTTGATACATATTTAAAGGAGCAATACTTTATACGAAAGTGGTAGAGTTCAATGATAGTCCTGTCAAACATTAATTAATACTGAAGTGTGACAGTAGGCACAGTGGACGAAAATTCTTTGTCATCTCCACGGCATAACTCACTAATTATTATTGAAAAAAAAAATTCGGTGACGCAAAGAGCCTACGAGTAACTTAATACATGCAGTAACCAGCCGGAACCTCATACTGGTTTTCAAAAGACAAATTTCGGACATGATGATTGCTTCGCTACGTCCATTGTTCAAAGAAATTGAAAACATATCTGTGGGATTAATTCCAGGTGATATAGCGGTCAGACTAGGTGTGATAGAGTGCTCGTGAAACCAGGAAACTGAAAGTGCAGCTCTGCGAACACATTGTTGTTCATTTAAAGACTAGTATGTTCACATCAATTTCCTAATAAAGATGCAGGTGAAAGGGAAATATCTGGTCATGTTAACAGTAGCCAGAATGACAGAACTGAAGCCCGATTGCCTTGGTGCAACTGCCCCTGACAAAACTCTGCCATCTGGTGAGCAAGATATGTTAGACAGGTGAAATACCCTTAGACCTCAGAAAGAATATTATAATTCCAATCCTAAAGAAAGCAATTGTTGACAGGTATGAAAATTACCGAACTATCAATTCAGTAAGTCACGGTTGCAAAATACTAACAGGAATTCTTCACAGACAAGTGGGGAAACTAGTAGGAACCGACCTCTGGTAAGATCGGTTTTGGTTCCGTAGAATTGTTGTGACACGTGAGGCAATACTGATGCTACGATGTATCCTATAAGATAGATTAAGGAAAGGCAAACCTATGTTTCTAGAATTTCTAGACTTGGGGAAAGCTTTTAACGATGTTGACTGGAATACTCTCTTTCAAATTCTGAAGGTGGCAGGGGTCACATACAGGGAGTGAAACGCTATTTACAATTATTTACAATTTGTAAAGAAACCAAATGGCAGTTATAAGACACGAGAAGAACGAAAGTGAATCAATGATTGAGAAGGGAGTGAGACAGAGTTGTAGCCTATCTTCGTTGTTATTCAATCTGTATATTGAGCAAGCAATAAGGGAAACAAAAAAAGGAGTAGAAATTGAAATCTATGGAGAAGAAATAAAAACTTTGAGGCTTGCCGACGACACAGTAATTCTGTCAGACACAGCAAACGATATGGAAGAGCAGTTGAACGGATGGGACATTGTATTGAAAGACGAACATCAACATAAGCAAAACGACAGTAATGGAATACAGACGAATTAGTTCAGGTGATGCCGAGGGAATTAGATTATGAATTGAGATACTTAAATCAGTAGATGAGTTTTGCTATTTGGGGAGCAAAATAACTGATGATATATAGCGAGGATATAAAACCCAGATTGGCAATGGCTAGGAAAGAATTTCTAAAGAAGAGAAATTTGTTAACATTGAGTATAGATTTAAGCGTCAGGAAGTCTTTTCTGGAAGTATTTGCATGGAGTGTAGTCATGCAAGGAAGTGAAGCATGGGTATTAAATAGTTTAGACGAGAAGAAAATATAAGCTTTCGAAACGTGATGCTATAGACGAATGCTGAAGTTTGGATGGACACAACACGTAGATAATGAGGAGGTACTGAACAGAACTGGGGAGAAGAGGAATTTTTGGCACAACTTGACTAGAAGAAGGGATCGGTTGGTAGGTCAAGTTCGGAGGCATACAAGTATCACAAGTTTAGTATTGGAGAGAAGCGTGGAGGGTAAAAATCGTAGAGGGAGGGCAAGGTGTGAATACACTAAAGACATTTAGATGGATGCAGGTTGCAGTAGTTGCTCTGAGATGAATAAGCTTGCACAGGATAGAGTTGCATGGGGAGTTGTATCAAACCAGTCTCTGGACTGAAGACCAAAACAACAAAAGGAATATTTTCTTGCTCACAACCTCCACAAAATGATGTAAGGAAAAAGTTTATTGCTTACTACAATTCCGCTACTGATGTAGAAAAATGGTGCCTCAGGCAGGCTGATATAATTTATTACTTATTTACTCATATATCTATTCCCGAGACATTTCACAGACAACATCCACACTACCACTGAGTGTGTCACGAAAATTGAACAATTGTGCGACCCATACTTCAGGAAATATGACCTCATAAACACGTTTACATTTATTAATCTTTGCTAACAACTCTATACGAACACATTTCACTGGCGGTATGAACAAATACCTCTGCATGTACTTGTGAAATTACGCAACAGCCTGTCATAAAACCCTCGTGGAAACGAAACTGAAGGTGAATTGCGATACAGATAGAGGTGGTTTGTGAACAAAAATGTTTGAAATATGTTAAACACATATGACACATTCGCATATGTGGTATGTGAGTACGTGGCCAAAACCACGGCTCAAGAGCTGCACCTAAGGCCCTGTATCCTTCAACCAACTTAGTACACATGTTACTTACTGCTTAGAAAGAATGAGAACCAGCAACTTCCTATTGGGGTGGGGGCGATAAGGTGGATAGGGATGAAGGAGGAAGGGATAGACAGGGAAGGGAAAAGAGGAGATGGACACAGTTAGTACAGATAGGGGAGTATGAAGAAAGACAGAGAGGGATGTGCACTGAGAGAGGGAGGAGAAGGAGATACACAGAGGGCATGAGAAGGTGGACTTAAAGAGGGAACGAGAGTAGAGACCGAGGGAGAAGGAGCAGATGGAAATAGGGGGAAGAGGCTGTGGGTGTAGAGAAAGGATATGGCCAGATGGACAGGAAAAGAAATAGGAGGTGACAGCCAGAGAGAGGACAAGAGGTAATGGGCAGGAAATAACAGGTGAAAAAGGTGGACTGAGAGAGTGAATGGAGGAGTGGATGGAGGATTGACGACGAGTTGGAGGAGAGAAGGGGGGCAGGAAATGGACAGAGAAACAAAATAGGAGGGAGGCATAGAAGGGAGGTAGGTGGAGATGAATGCTGCGAACGGTGAGGAGGGGTTGGACAGAGAAAGGGGAGTTGAGAAGATTGGCTGGAGGAGACAGAGGGAAGGGAGATTAGATGGATAAAGAGGTAAGGGGGGGGGTTACGAGATGGAGTGAGAGGAGTTAAATACAAAGACCCACAAAGCTAGGCACTCGGCTATTCACTTATTAAATTCAAGGCCTCCGGTCAAGACAGAGTACCAGGCCGGTTACTGTCGTTGCTAATACAATAACTCCACACTTAGGAATGATATATAACCGTTACACCATCTAACGATCAGTACTTAAAGACTTCAGTACCCAAGTCAGAAAATAGGAGTAATCCGCTGCATTGCAGTCCCATGTCTCTAACGTCTGTTTGAAGTAGGATTTTGGAACGTACACGGTGTTCGAGCATTATTTATTACCTCGAACAAAATGAGTTATTGGCACACAGCCGACATGCTTTCAAAAAATAAAAATAAATATTATAAAAGCGTTCTTGAGGATCGTAACTGTGTATTTCTCTCACGAAGCAATGGGTGCTGTCGGCAGGGATATCAAATTGATTCGACAGTCTTAGTTTTTCAGGTAGACTCCGATCCTGAAAGCGACTTATAATCACATTTCATGTCTACGGAGTATCGTCTGAATTGTGTGACTCGATTCGTGATTTCCTGTCAACATGCTCATTGTTTGTAGTAATTGACGCTAATCCATCAAGTACAACAGAGGTAATATCTGGAGTTCCCCAAGGAAGAATATAGGCCCTCTGCTGCCCATGATCTACAGAAACGATTTCCGATACAAAGGAAGCAGCTGTACTAGACTATCTGTAGTTGATGCTCTCATTTACTGTCTTGTAAAATCATCAAATCTTCAAAACTATTGCAAAACGTTTTTCGTATTGTGCTAAATGTGGCGATCGAGTCTAAATAGTGAAAAATAAGAAGTCAATCGTATGAGAACTAAATGGAATCTGCAGAATTTTGTGCATACTATAAGTCGCATAAATCTGAAGCCTCTAAATTCAACTATTACCCAGCGATTGCAGTGACGAATGACATATCTTGTATTAATCACAATAATTGTAGTGTGGAGAAAGCAAACCACAGACTGCAATTTATTGTCAGAACACTTAGATTATCCGTGGATGTATGTACCGTCTAAGCAAATAAATGAAGGCAGTTTGTTTGTTCCCATACGCGTTTCGCTTCATTTATTTGGGAAGCATCAACAGTGTCCTAAGACACATGTTTCTTTTTACACATATAATAAACGTATTATGTGATAGATATAAAATGCTGATGTATTTCATTTTGACGTGTTTTTCTATTGATTTTTACTTAAGAAGCTACTTTTGTAGCACTAGTTTCTTATTATCAGTGTATTGTTCGTTGTTACTAACGATTTCCTGCGCTGTTAACACATTTTTGTGTCCCTGGAGATGTATTTTTTTTCATCATCCTCGAGCTGCCAGATTTCTGGCGTTGTTTCATACACATTTGACACATCGCATGTTTCACTTTTACTTCCATTCTGTGATCAGCATATGTGGGTTTTCGGTGTGTAATGTTGTCAACTGTTGTTGTGTGTTTGCCTTTTGTTTCTGTTGTGTTTGATGTTTTTCATTTGTCGTGTGTGTGTGCGTGAGTGTGTATTTTGCTGTTCTTTTCCTGTTTCAAAAAGTTTATATGGGTATGTGTGGGTGGGTGGGTGGGTGGGTGGGTGTATGTGTGTGTAATTAGCTGAACGCGGATGTATTGTTATTTCAATTTTTTTATAAATATGAGTGTAACTGGGTGTATTTTGCTGTGCACTAATGTTTTTTTCTGTATAAATATGAGTTAATGTGAATGTATTTTACTGTGAGCAAATGATTTTTGCCCACAAATACGGGTTTATGTTTGTGTGTGTGTGTGTGTGTGTGTGTGTGTGTGTGTGTGTGTGTGTGTGTGTGAGTGGGTTTAAGGGGGAGGAGAGAAAAGAGGAGAAGGATATTAATTAATTGTTTATCCTGGTTGCATTTCGGTTTGTTATTGTGTTGGTGTCTGGCTTCATTAGGGAGTTATTTTTTATATGGATTTCTTTTCCATTGCAATGCCTCGTCATATGTGAAAGTTTTCTTGCAATCTCAAGAGCTTTTTCTTGTGTTTATTCACTCTGATGACTGTCATGTCACATTCCATGTTGGATGGTTCACACCCATGTTTTTTCAAGTGTTCAGTGAAGGTTGAAGAACCGTTACATATCTCCTACTTCTTATATGTTCCATATGTCTAGTTTTAAGTTTCCTGCTTCTCATTCACAGATATACTGATTTACATTCTTGGCACTCTACCTGGTATAAATTTTCTCAATGGTATTTATTAGGTTTTTCTGTTGATTGTTAATGCAAGTGGAGTGTGTTTCCTATTCTGTAACCTGTATGAATTCCTGTTTCTTTGGTATATTTGCTGTCTTCTGTACTGCTTTTTGTTTGTATGTAAGAGTGTACAATTTTTTCTGTTATTAATGTCTGAGTGTTATTGTTTTGTGTTTCCATATGTGATGTAGTGTCTGTGGGGTTCTGTGCTCTCTGCTTGTTTTGATTTTCCTTTTGGTTTTGTTTTAATTTTATGATTGAGTTTTTATACCACCAATATAGGTGATGTAACCATTGTTTGTGGCTATCAGTTGTATTGTTTGTAACTCTTTTTCAATATTTCATTGCTGAGTGGGATGTTATTTAGCATGTATAACATGTGTTGTGGGGCCACTAATTTTTGATTTGGCTGATTGTTGGATGATGCATTTATGATAATGTTTGTGGCTGTTGGCTCTCTGAAGGTGTCAAATGTGTGTTTACTGTTCTCTCTCTTTATTGTGATGTCCATGAAATGTATTTCCTTTTGTGCTTCTTATTTCGAAGGTAGATTGAATATTTTTATGTATACTGTTTACAGTTTAGAAGTTTATTAATTTTCTCTGTGGGTTCATCTGCCATACAGATTATGTTGTCTACATATCTGCACCACTAAACAATTTTGTATCTTTTCCTTGTGGTGACTGTATTAAAGATTGTGTAAGCAATGTGGTTAATGAATATGTTTGCTAGTGTTCCTGAAATTGAGGATCCCACTGGAAGCCAGTTTTGTTGTAAGTAAAATTCCATTTCAGATTGGAAGTAATTTATTGATGTGATTTCCTCTCAGGGTTCTAGTTATTCCATCAATATTATCTGCAGGTAGTTTGTTGTAGGTAAGTAAGTTTTCTTCAATTACTTTTATTGTGTCTGTGTGGGTATTGAGTTGTACATGTTTTCTATGTCAAAAGAGATGAGTGATGCTGTTTGTGTGATGTGTAAGTCTTTTATTTGTGTTTTTCACTGTACTGCTGGTTTTCATTTCATAATGTTGCATTATGATTTTTTACATGTGTTTTCCCACATGGTATGACACGTTCCACATCATTACGAGGTGTCGTATCATGATCTATGGAACAAGTATTAATCTAATCTAACCTAATCTAATCTAATCTGTGAATTCATGAATCATTAGCAGGCCTCAACAGAATGTGGAATATGTGAATTTGGGTTGTCGTCTGAGTGACGGTGCCTTTGGGTTCTTCTCTGTGATGTGTTGTTTTTGTTTATCTGAGGGTGGGTCTAATCTCTTTGAGATAGCTTTTTATGTATGTCTGGAAGTGTACTGTTAGATCAGATTTTAGTTCTGTGATATTGTTATAAGAGATGAGTTGTTTCGTTTTTTCCATCTCTTGTTCGTTGTTGATCAGTAGTGTGCTGTTCCCTTTACCAGCCCCTGTGACTATGATGTTGTTAGCTTGTAGTTTTTCTTTAAATTTCCTAGTGGTACAGTTTCGTGTTTAAAGTTTACTGTCTTGTTCTTTCTTTGACACGGTGATTATTTTATTTACTTATTTCTTCATTAGTACTGGTGTTAGTCCATTATTTGTAGTGTTATTTTCTTTTTTCGGTTACTATGTCAGGATATTTTCTGATTCTAAAATCAAGTATACTATGTAGTGGTTATCTGCTTTTGTACTGATGTTGTGTGTTTGTCTTTTGTTTCTGTTGTGTTTAATGTTTTTCATTTGTTATGTGTGTGTGTGTGTGTGTGTGTGTGTGTGTGTGTCTGCGTGTGTATTCTGATATATATATATATATATATATATATATATATATATATATATATATATATATATTGCCATGTGTGTGTGTGTGTGTGTGTGTGTGTGTGTGTGTGTGTGTGTGTGTGTGTGTGTGTGTGTGTGTGTGTATGTATGTATGTATGTGTGTGAGTGTGTGTGTGGGGAGGGGTGGGGGGATGTTTTAGTGTATAATTTGCTGTTACACACTGAAAACACACATACGTTGATCAACAAATGGAATTAAAAGTTAAATATGCGATGTGACATATGCGTATGAAACAACGCTAGAAATCGGTCAGCTGGAGTATGAAGAACAACAATTGGATCTCCAGGGACACATAAATGTGTTAACAGTACTGGAAATCGTTAGTAACAGCGAACGATACACAGACTATACTAAACTTGTGCTGCAAAAGTAACTTCTTACCTGGAAATCAACAGGAAAACACGAAAAAATAAAATATATCAGCTTATTATATCCATCATATAATACGTTTATTGTATGTAAAAAGGAAACGTATTTCAGGACACTGTTGATGCTATCGAAATAAATGAACTGAAACGCGTATGGCAACAAACAAACTGCCTCTATTTAGTTACATAGACGGTACATACACCCACGAATTTAGAGCAGTTAAGGAAAAGACGGAAAACAGATAAAAATTACTTAGATAATCCTACACGTGTACAAAAAGTGACTGCTTACACTATAATCCTACATGTGTACAAAAAGTGACTGCTTACACTATGCTTTTCCTCCCTCTTGTAGAATACTGCTGTGCTGTGTGTAATCCGTAACACATATGACTGTCGGAGGATTTCGAAAAAGAGAAGCTAGTTTTGTCTTATTGTGAAATAAGGGACTGAATGCCACGAACACGGTATGTAAAGCGGGGTGTCAATTATTAAACAAATACGGTTTTCGTTGAGGCACGATATACTCACTATGTCTGAACCACCAACTTTCTCCTCAGAGTGCGAAAATATATAACTGGCCTCCATCTAAAAAGGAGAAATGATCATCATAAAAAATAAGGGGAATGTGTTAGTATTTCCTGCCCGCAGTACAATTTTGAATTACAGAGTATTCACATAGATGTAGACGTGTGTTACGTTACTCGAAGTGTTTCAGAAACTTAAAGATACCTTCGAGGACTTTACTTTGATAGCGATAGACCGTTGCAAGCGGAGTTGAGGTTGTGGCTCAGTCAAAATGTCATATCCTACATGACGGTATTAACAAATTTTTAACTCGCTCATAGAAATGTGATGGTCGCCAGGATGGCTGTTTTGAAAAGTAAGTATGTGGACTGAAGAGTAATGATGAAGAGCGTTAGTAAGATTTGTTTTATTTAAAAGCTTCAAATGTTTCCTCATAAAGAACATTCGACATAAAGTACTCAGAATGACTACTTTTCAGCATATCTTCGTTTAAACAAGTCTACAAAAAAACATTATTTTGCAATATGGTGAAAAGAACGTGGTTGCACTCCTTTTAACAGATTTTCATGGCGTTAGGTAGAATGGAGGCTCTAATCCTCATTTGACCATTATGATTTAAGTATACAGTGATTTCCCTGAATTGTTCCTAATATGGAAATTCTGTTTTGTATTATTAAACTCTAATACCATGATATATCCTGTATCTTTTAATGTGATCCACGTCTATATAAAACTACTAATATCACTACCAGACCACTAATTTAGGTGCTTGCGTTAACACTGAAATGCGGCAGAAAAGATTTGAGGACGTTTCACAATGGCCGACACAGATAATTATCTCTATGAAATCGGAACTGTGCGTAAATTGTCATTAAAAAGATTTCTGTTACTTCTTGTAACTGGCAGTGCGTCAATTTCGAGAACTTATCGTCAAACTTAAACTATGGCTGATTTCACCGTCCATAGTCATAGAAATCTGTGCGTTGTTCTCCGTGATAGCACCATCAAGTTAGATTCAACAGGCAGTTCTACAATATGAAAAAAATGCGCATAAAACCAGTTTTTCTCATGCACAGGTTCATGAAGACCTTGTATTACTTGAAATAATCAATTCCGGCCATTTTTTCCTTCTTTCGTAATACTCAGTCTTCAATTGTTTCTGGAAGTTTGGCTCTTAAGGTTTCAGACCTCCTCTATGGAGGCATCTCTAGCAATGTCTTGAGGTCGGAAATAGTAATCTCAGTATTATTATTTTTTCACGGATTTTCGTGTGTAATATTCATTGGTGTTTTGACTGAAGTTCCTTCTACTTGAGCGTACTATGTGAAGAAGAAACAGCACAGCCACCGCTAGAGCGAGAAGAATCACTGTGATATTCTGACGTGGTATCTAAAGATTTTCGTTTATGTAGAGTTGTCAGATCTGAAAGCGGATATGTAGATTGCTAGTACATTAATCTAATCAGCTGCAGATATAACATCATTAAGTTGTACAGTCCACGAATGTAAAGAAGTCTTATGTCTCCCTAGTTAGTCGCATCTCCAGCTTTTACAAAATGCTGGGTTAATGAGGCCACGTAACATATTAATTGCATTCGTAAGTTTATCATGTATAAGACTGCGAAGATTTATATATCAGATAAGTAGAAGATTACGGCCATTGATCAAGCAGTCCTTGTAAATAACTTCGTCTGTGACGTAAGGACCCTTCAGCACGAAATCTTGAAACATTTCACTTGAGCTGCAGTATTTGCCGATTACAGATTGTTTTAACAATATATTCATTGTTTCATTCTCGTTAGAAATATCACCATAATTTTTAGACCATATGTATCTCCTGTCATATACATGCGCGCTTGAATAGTGCAGCCGGCCACCGACTGTTTGTTCGACTTAAACATCACACATTAACCTGACTCAGAACACGTTTTGTATCCTGTGTTAACACTTTATCCAGACTTCAGGACGACTCGTTTTTTGTCGTAACGTTAGCAATGGTTTGGCATGTTCTTGTAATGACGTTGGTCCACGCTGTATCTGTAGGCGTGCATAAGCCAACAGTTTCTAATGTATGCATCCTTCTTACCTAATTCATTTCTCGTTAAAGTGCGTATAATTAGAAGCTCAGATTAACTTTTTAATTTACAGCATTGCCCACTCAAACCACAGTAAATCGTGGAATGGAGTTAGCATAGAAAGACAGCCGCTGACCGTAGGAAATCTACACCTAGAACGAATGCTCAGGCATGGATTGGTAAAACAATCTTGATATTACAACCGTGTCGCTTGTTACATATACCATATGCTCATAGCCGTGTTCCCCATGATTAGTTTCATGTGGTACATACCATCCACCGCGTGGTGGGAAACATCTTGCAGCTAGTGATGTCACTGACTCGTAGCTGCCACTATTTTTCTTAATGTTCTCATTTTGAACCCATTGAATCTACTTGTTCATTTTGGCAAGTTTGAGCTCCGAAATTTCCTTCAGGCTAGCGCACATGCTGCTACTATTACCTACGGAACGCTCTGCGGAAAGCACAATTAACCCCTTACAGAACAAAGTAGCAGATAAAGCGTTCGGCATGGTTAGTGACGTGGAAAGATTAGCATTAGGGAGAGTTCGAAGTGTGAGCAGTACACGCGGAATTAGAACACGAGTAAGAGGAAAATAGTGTGATGTCTCACATTTAGAAAAGAGAAAATAATTCTGGCGAGAGAAAGAGTGGATACTAACACATTGATGCTACCTATAAAAATTTGGCATCATTGGTGTCGCTGCATCTGTCAGATAAATAACATAAATTGCAATATATGTCCACTGTTTGCATTAGTATTTAGGGAAATGCGATACAATGAATACGAGTACACTTCCTTTGGCCCTTTTATCGGCACATGCGTACAACACAGCTAGTAAAAGTATCGAAAAGAAAGAAAATATAAGTAAGTTTCTTCCCACTTTAAGAATCGTACTGTAATAATTAAATTTAAGTACAAAAAATTAGTGCAGAATAATAAAGTTTAGGGTACAAGGTTACTCACAGTGTTCTACATTACGTTCATTTCCTTAGTGACACCCATCAGTCACAAACAACAGCACATTGATGCTGGCATAAATAATATCCACATTTGTTGCAGGTAGGCCTGTATTTTGTCACTTTCGTGGTTTCAGTGGCTCAGCGGACCAGGAAACGCTTCCTATATGCTCTCTCACTGGTCATAGGACTGACGTGAGTCATGCGGATTGCCGATTGTAAGACAAAACTTCGCGAAGTGTAGTAGAAATTAAACAAGGTAAACGAGGAATGAGTGTACTCTTTATAAGTGATTATCATGAAGTACTCTTCCGCAGAAACAAACGACATTTGGGTGATTCATTTCCTTTTCCCATTTGAATAACACGATAACATATTCCAGGAATATTTAAAATGGAAAGAAGACAACCATTGGCCACCCTGTAGTACCTCTCCCGATACTGTAAGTGCAGCGTATTTTGTCTACTATATCCACAGCAGTCTTATGTGTACTATACTAAGTTAACATTTAATGTTGTTTCCCATCACCAGTACATTTATCAGTTTAATCACTCTAGTGTATACTGGAGAAGAAGCGTGCATTTATATTTTTATTTTTATTTTGAGTGATGCTTAGTACTAGCGTTCCTTTTTTTTACGGAATGCAAAGAGAGTAGAAAAGTTCTGTCTTTTTTGAACCTCTTTCATCCAATTAGGAATAAGCCATTTGTTTTTCTTTAGCATTCCTACACAAGACAAGCGATGTTCCTCTCATAAGCGTCGGATAAGAGTGTCATAACGTCCAATGTTAGTTACGGGAGTAACCAAACTTTGTACTATATCTGCGCACTTGTTTTTACATTGGAAAGGTCCCTCTGGTTGTTTACCAGGATTAATTTACATCATGATCATCATCATCATTTAAGACTGATAATGCCTTTCAGCGTTCAGTCTGGAGCATAGCCCCCTTATAACATTCCTCCATGATTCCCTATTCAGTGCTAACATTGGTGCCTCTTCTGATGTTAAACCTATTACTTCAAAATCATTCTTAACCGAATCTAGGTACCTTCACCTTGGTCCGCCACGACTCCTGCTACCCTCTACTGCTGAACCCATGAGTCTCTTGGGTAACCTTGCTTCTCCCATGCGTGTAACATGACCCCACCATCTAAGCCTATTCGCCCTGACTGCTACATCTATAGAGTTCATTCCGTTTTTATTTGATTTCCTCATTGTGGACACCCTCCTGCCATTGTTCCCATCTACTAGTACCTGCAATCATCCTCGATACTTTCATATCCGTAACCTCAACCTTGTTGATAAGGTAACCTGAGTCCATCCAGCTTTCGCTCCCACACAACAAAGTTGGTCAAAAGACAGACCGGTGCACAGATAACTTAGTCTTGGTACTGACTTCCTTCTTACAGAAGAGAGTAGATCGTAGCTGAGCGCTCACGGCATTAGCTTTGCTACACCTCGCCTCCAGTTCTTTCACTATGTGGCCATCCTGTGAGAATATGCATCCCAAGTACTTGAAACTGCCCACCTGTTCTAACTTTGTTCCTCCTTTTTGGCACTCAACTCGTTTATATTTCTTTCCCACTAACATTACTTTCGTTTTGGAGATGCTAATCTTCATGCCATAGTCCTTACATTTCTGATCTAGCTCTGAAATATTACTTTGCAAACTTTCAATCGAAGCTGCCATCACAACTAAGTCATCCATATATGCAAGACTGCTTATTTTGTGTTCTCATATGTTTATCTCACCCAGCTAGTCTACTGATTTCAACATATGATCCATAAATAATATGAACAACAGTGGAGACAGGTTGCACCCTGGTCTTACCCCTGAAACTACTCTGAACCATGAACTCAATTTACTGTCAACTCTAACTGCTGCCTGACTATTCATATAAAGACCTTTAATTGGTTGCAAAAGTTTGCCTCCTATTCCACAATCTCGTAGAACAGACAATCACTTCCTTCTAGGAACCCGATCATATGCCTTTTCTAGGTCTATAAAGCAGAGATACAATTCCCTGTTCCACTCATAACAGTTCTCCGTTATTTGCCGTAAGCTAAAGATCTAGTCCTGGCAACCTCTACGAGGCCTAAACCCACACTGATTTTCATCCAATTGGTCCTCAAATAATACTCGCACTTTCCTTTCAACAATACCTCAGAAGATTTTACCCACGACGCTGATTAAAGAGATACCTCTGTAGTTGTTACAATCTTTTCTGTTTCCATGTTTAAAGACTGGTGTGATTACTGCTTTTCTCCAGTCTGTTGGAACCTGTCCCGATTCCCAGGCCATTTCAATTATCCTGTGTAGCCATTTAAGACCTGACATTCCACTGTATTTGATTAGTTCCGACTTAATTTCATCCAACCCAGCTGCTTTATTGCACTGCAATCTGTTGACCTTTTTCGCCACTTCCTTAAATGTGATCCTATTTCCATCATCATTCCTATCCAACTCTACGTCGAAATCAGAAACATTGCTGATCGTATTTTCACCTACATTGAGCATCTCTTCATAATATTCCCTCCATCAGCCCAATGCAACCACAGGATTCACCAGCAGTTTTTCTGACCTCTTCAAATACTTGTCATTTCCTTCTTACCTCCCTTTCCAAGACTGCTAATTACACTCCAGAATGGTTTTCCAGCAGCTTGACCCATAGTCTCCAACCTGTTTCCAACGTCTTCCCAAGATTTCTTCTTGGATGCTGCAATTATCTGTTTGGCTTTGTTTCTTTCTTCAACATAATTTTCTCTGTCTACCTGAGTTCTAGTATGTAGCCATTTTTGATACGCCTTCTTTTTCCTTTAACAGGATTCCTTGACTGTGTCATTCCAGCAATCTGATTGCTTCATCCTACTTTTACACACTACTGTTACAAGACATTCTTTAGCCACTTCTAGTACTATGTCCCTGTACCTTGTCCATTCCTTTTCCAATCACTGTAATTGACTACATTCAACTAACTGCTACCTTTCTGAGATTACTGTTATGTACTTGTGCCTGATTTCCTTATCCTGAAGTTTCTCCACTCTTATCCTCCTACATATGGACCTGACCTCGTGCACTTTCGGCCTCACAATCCCAATTTCACTGCAGATTAAATAATGATCAGTGTCATCAAAGAATCCCCTGAATACACGTGTGTCCCTCACAGCTTTCCTGACTTCCTGATCTGTTATTATATAGTCAATGACAGATCAGGTTGCCCTGCCTTCCCAAGAATACCGGTGATTGTTCTTATGTTTAAAAAAGGAGTTTTTGATTACTAAGCCCATACTGGCACAGAAATCCAAGAGTTGTTTCCCGTTCCTGTTGGCCTCCATAACCTCTCCAAATTTTCCCATAACCTTTCCATGCCCTTCTGTTAGATTTCCAATCCTGGCGTTAAAATCACCCATGAGCAGAACACTGTCCTTGTCCTTTACTCTAACACCTACATCACTGAGTTCCTCATAAAAACTATCCATATTATCTTGATGTATCCCTTGACAATGCAAATATTCTCACACAATCCTAATTTTCTTCCTAGACACTGCCAAATCTATCCACATCATTCGTTCGTTTACATACCTTATTGCAACACCGCTGGGTTCCATTTCTTTCCTGATGTAAAGCCCTACACCCCATTGTGCTATTCCTGCTTTGATTACTGACAGGTAGACCTTGTATTCACCCACTTCGTCTTCTTTCTCACCCCATACCCAAATGTCACTAACAGCTAAAACGTCCAGCCCCATCTTACTTGCAGCATTTGCCAGCTCTACCACCTTCCAGGAGTAGCCCCCATTGATATTAATAGCTCCCCATCTCATTACTATTTGTTTGCCAAGTTGTATCTTAGGAGTCCCTGGTTTGTCAGTTAGAGGTGAGACTCCGTCATCTCCAAAGGTCCGAGGCATTTTGCTCTGATTATTGCCCGCATCATATTTAAAGTACCAGGGAAGCAGGTTGCTTGTCTTACTTGCCCCGATTCCCATTGGGTTATGCCCCTAACGGCTGAGGGACTAACAGGTAGATTTGGTAGTCTTTGCCGTATGAGCACAAAGGTGACCATGACTCAGAATATGTCCAAGATGCCTAGCCTTATTCCAAAGTAACTGGTATCCCGACTGTCGGGACCACTTACTTGGCCACTCATACGTTTCCCGTGGTTCATGAACTAGGACATGACTACAGGAACCCACACCATGAACCACTTTACAGACTGATACAATTTTGGAGTCAACAACAGCAAGCATTTTGACCTCATACTTGATGGTTTTGAGAGAATGCACTGAGTGAATGTGGATATTCCCCTCAAGGCCTCTTGGTTTTCGGAAGTTGTGCCACCATCAAGCTCTACTGTTGTTTACAAACTTTTCATAGATAATACAAGTAGCTGCTAAACAGTGTCCTGCTCTCCTATTTACTGTATCATCAGATCTCTCAGTTCACTTTAACAATTGAAACCTAAAGGCGAACATCATCGAACGGAAGACCTCCAGCGAAATCCATCTATATCCTACAATTCTTCAAGATTGATAGTCCCAACTTTATAATGTCCTGTCATGTATAAATGACCTATGAAGGCACTATTTCGATCAGATCAGTATGGTCGGCCAACTTATGCAGTGACTAATGTGGACATATACTGTCAGTAAACTGATTTGTAAATGTTACAGAAATATCTACCTTGTCAACGTCTATAGAACACTGCCACATATGCACAATTTTACCATTATTTGTGATGGTACCAGTCACAAAAGGATGCCACTTGATTAGATTGTGCTTGGTGGTTCTCCGCTGTTGACTGTAAGAAGTTTTTTTTTCTTTGTTTTAAGTAAACTTGTCAGTTGCCTGCTTCCCATGCTTCCGATGACAAACATAGAAACTCTGCTTTTCTTCTTCTTCTTCTTATTGTTCTTCAACGGCAGCATAGGTCACATCTTTGCTGCTCTGCTGGCAAGCCGGTGTGGCCAAGCGGTTCTAGGGGCTTCAGTCAGGAACCACCCGACCACTACGGTCGCAGGTTCGAATCCTGCCTCTGGCACGGATGTGTGTGATGTCCTTAGGTTAGTTACGTTTATGTAGTTCTACGTTATAAGGGACTGATGACCTCAGATGTTAAGTCCCATAGTGCTCAGAGCCATTTGAACCATTTTTTGAGCTGCTCTGCTCTTTCCAAACCTTTCTCCCGGTATTTAGTGTTATCTGATGAATCCCTGTCATACTCTTCCTCTTCTAAAACCGTCTGAAGATGGTCCAGGCCACACTTCATCCTCGTCCACATCACCAAATAACATTTGGTGTACCCTTGCCACTTAAGCTTGATTATTCAAGTGAAAATATTTTTTATGTAATATCATTGTGATTCTGTGATCGAACACGTAACGTTAGCGACAGCCCCGGACGGTGCACAAGTCCCCCCAATCAACCCCCTCCACACCAACCCATATCCTAAGTTCCGCCCATTTTCTGCCGCATGTTCCAACATCAAAGTTGTTCGTATTACAGATATGCCAGTCATAACAAGACAGAAAATCAGTAGTTAGTACGAAATACAGTTTCTCCTGTACCACTGTGAAAAGAATTAGAAATATGTTCATTGAATATGCGAGTTGAAACATCATCAATAAGAATGAAAAATAAAAATGGTATCCACACTGTCTTTTATTTCATGAGCTTTCATCTGCACTATATCAAAACATCTGATATTTGTTAACTGCAGTGAGCGCAAATTTCCGTCACCTGGCGTAGTGTAAGATATTCTGTTGGGAAATATTAATTGGTAGTATCGCCGAGGCTGCGGTCCATTATCTCGATTGTCTAAAGTCAATGTTGTGCATAAACAAAGCAAAGTCGATGTCTTGGTTTGTTTCTGATTACCTCGTTAAGACTAAAGAACATAAGAGTGGGATAATGTAGAAATGCGTAATGCAAGCAGTCAGATATTTATACAGCGACATTCTTCATTAATAGTTGCCTGTGTAATGGGCGAATTTTTACTTGTGAACTCTTATGACTGCTTGCTTGTAGCAGACACAGGATTACTTTGAGTTCTTCTTCAGTGTTTGAGAGTAATAGAGCTGCCTATTATTAAACATATGTACATAATTTCGTCAGGGTCATTCCAACACATCTTATCGTACTTTGTTAGATATCAGTTTTGACAGCAGTTGGCCACAACCCAGTCAAGATTAGGTACTTTGTGTATGATAACTTTATTGAGAGCGCATATCTATGTTTCATTTTGACAGTATTACAGAAACTGGCAAACAGCACAACACTGCTAGTATGAACAACCATGGTAAAACAAAAAACGATGAACAAAAACGTGACAGCGACGAGGACTACCAAAGATCATATTGATGCGCTCTTGGTTGGTGTGGCAGGGGTAGGTGTGGAGGGGGGTAAATGGGCGGGGCTTGTGCAAATGTCTGGGGCTGTCGCTAACGTTTCCTGATCGAAGAAACCTAATACTTAGCTCGTGTTTCCCTAAAATAATTTGAGTAAAAAACATAAATGGAATTAAGAAGAAAATACTTACCATTTTTCTGTCGTAGTATCTGAGAGATAAGCATGTTTCTGATTACGATTACCTTCATTTTAAAATAGAGAAAATAGCAGCGCCGTGGAATGTAGCTAATGTAATTAGAGTAAAACCACAACAATACAGTTATGAACAAAATATAGATTGATCAATAGTTCTTACAAATTTGCTTTCCTCAAGTCGGAGATTTAGGAAGGCCTCTGATAGCGACAACTTTTAATTCACAATGGCGCTACACTGTTGTTTGGCGCAGCCTGGGTTAGCAAGATAGGTGGGTGGGGAGTCTACACTCTCCATGCAACAGCGCTTGCTTTTAGATAAAGAAGACAGCGTTTATCTGAGAGATACGAGAATAGCATTCAAGTGTTACAATTACGCTGAATGTGGATACTGTTATAGGTGTAAAAATCAGAAATTAATGTATTTAAAATAATATTACGAATAACTGGAAAGGTAAGTCGCTAATACATTCTACACAAAAGGTATTCAGCACAAATGAGACCGACAGATCTCTCGGAATGGTACCTGAGGTTTCGAAGAAATGTTAATGCAGCAGCTAATATAAGAAATTCCAAGTTCTAATGTAAGCAATAAGTTTAGGTTACTAAATGAGCAGATGTGTAATGTTGTCTATGATTGAAACATTTGCTAAAGGAATGTGAGAAGAGAGACATATTATAGAATGTTTTTGAAGAGGAAGCTGAGTAAGACAGTGTGTGATGATATACGATGAAAAATGTCTTGGTAGGACACAAATAACTAAGTCGTGCTCATTAAAACTGATGAAAGTGTTAGTGGTGGAAGGCAGGAGTTGATCAGTGGACCGTCCATTGTATTACAGGAACCCTGAAAATTAACAGCTACAGTAGAGTCAGTGGGAGATGAGGTCTGGCTCTCGTCAGCGCTGTTGCCAGTTTTCAACTGTGAAGCGTCAGTGTTTGCTGGTGAAAACAATGTTCCTGTATACAGATACAACCACACTGAGGCCCTGCCACATAGGCGCACAGAATATCGCGTTACCTGATTGTTTGCGGTAGAGGCGCGGAACCGCCAGACCAAACCAGCTGCTACTGTCAGGTACGTTCTCTCTCCAACTCTACTAGAATGTTATTCGGTTTCACAAGCAAGGAAAACACCAGAATATGGCCAGTGAGGAAAACAGAAATATAAAAATCAAAGGAATTGTGACGGTAGACCAGATAATTAATGACGAAATACTTAACACAAATAAATCTAAAACTATGTGTTGAATACTGGTTAGCTTTTGAGGTGGCATTGTGAAACAGTCCCTCAAAGGATAAATATCTAACTGACGCACTTTTAAAGATTATCCACCAATTACAGATGATATATTTACAAACGATTACAGATGATATAATTACAAACGAAGTGAGATTCTAGTATCCCACACAGTATCATTAGTTGCACTGTACAAGAGGACAACAATATGTTTTCTGGACACAGTGAATGAATTTGTCTCTACTTCGGTTATCTTCTCCAGTTGCGTAACGAAACAGTTAAATTCAGTAGAAATGTCTTTATTAGGACCATACTGCGGGGCCATATGAGTCAGTTGCGTAAAATGTTGATGAAGCCAGTATTTTTTGTTTAAGCAATGTGAGGAGTGAATGAAGCGCGAATTTGTAACGATTCCAAGAAAATGTACGGATGGGACTAGGTTGGAAGCCGCTATAGACTAAATGGCTGTTATCTATTAGCACAAACAGTTTGAATGTGAATGTGAATGAGCTATTTTGAAGCGTTTTAAAAGTCTCACGGATGTTGTAAGATGATATATCTCCTAAGATTTTTAGATACTCAGATAGATAGACACACAAATTACAGCACGTTACAGAGATTATTTATGAACAATGACAGAACCTGAAAAGATATTTTTGTGCAAAAATGGAAAATCCTCAATAATTAATGCCTGATTTTGGTTGCATGCTATGGGGTAAATATTTCAGATGAATTTGATGATCCAACACTCTTGTGGTATCATCTTCATGATCAGCTCTGCTTTTAAATATCTATACTACAATATGTACAACGCATTGTGGTCTTCACCAACAGGCATTCATGTTGTTCATCCGTGTTTTGTAAGTTCTTTTAGCCATCTCCCATTAACTTGCCCTGTTGATCTTACCTTACCTGTGGAAATATTGGAAAGAATTTTTTTGCTGCTTCGGATACAAAACCTTCTCCCTTTCACCTTTCTTTCTTATTTATCACGATATTAATTCTGTATTACTACTTTCCTTATTTTCTCCTAATAATTCTCCACATGTAATACTGACGAAAAATCGGTCTTCGAAAGCTGTTCATACGAAGTTTTCAAAGGCATAACTAGTAACAATTACGGATTATAAGAGTTTCTTTTGTTTTTTTCAACGTAATCGAAACAGCTTGCTCAAGGAGCGCCTCGCCAGTTTTGGTCTTCTGTCTGTTTCTCCCACTATTCGTGCTGTCGTCGTCTTTGGTACTTGAAACAAAAATATCGCAGTTTTCGGACATCTGAAACGTACAGTAACATTAAAAAGAGATCTGGACAGTTAAAATGGAATTCAGCACTTGACTGCAACGACAGGTTAAAATCACTTCGATATTCATGAACATTTCTGAATTTTATTATTAATTTGTACTAGCTTTCGGTAAATTATCTCTTTCGCATCATCATTACGCATTCGCAGTGGTGAAAAAAGATTTAACTGTAGCTATAATTTGTAGCTAATCTAAATCAAGCTATATTGCTTGGCTGTTGAGTTACACGAAACTGAATGGTTATGACAGGGTAAATCACAGAACAAATTCTCTTATAAGCTGGATTTAAAAACTGTTTTGAAACGTTCAGCGTATCAATCATCATCTCATACTAAAAAGAATCATTCATGAGATCTGAATTATTGTCTTAACTGTTCCCACGATAAGAATATTTGTTGAATAGTGCTGGTGCTTGCATAGTAACGTAAGAGAATTTTTTCTTTACGAAGTTATTATTTTCATATTAGATACAGTAACACCAAACGAAAACATCTTTTACATGCAATAGCCACAATATCTGTAGAAAAGGAATAAGTAATGAAATTGTGGAACGCCGCGCGGGGTGGCCGTGTGGTTTCAGGCGTCATGTCACGGATTGCATGGCCTCTCCATCCGAAGGTTCGAGTCCTCCCTCGGGCCTGTGTGTGTGTGTGTGTGTGTGTGTGTGTGTGTGTGTGTGTGTTGATCCTTGCATAAGTTAGTTTAACTAGTGTGTAAGTCTAGGGATCGATGACCTCAGCAGTTTGATCCCTTAGCAATTCACACACATTTGTAAATTTATGAAATTGCGGAACAATAGGTGAAAATGGCTCAGATTAAAAATGAAGAGTTATAAATGTATATGTTGCCTTTGCGTCGCTGGCATTTGTTACTTGAGCATAAGCACACAATTGAAAGAAATAGGGAAATAAGTTCATTCCTCAGTTCTCAAAGTTGAGATCATTTGGGCAATATTCTCGTCAACGTAAATGGTGCATGAAGTGATTGGAACATTTTACAAATATTGAGAAATATTACTTGGGCACCATCTAATCACAATTGTACAAAACACAATTTTTGTGCTTTACGTGTTTGACCTGTATTGCAAGCCATCTTCAGTGGACTGAAAAAGTGCATATTTTTGTTTATATTAGCAACTTTACGTTTAGGACATTTTAAATGTAGGTTAGGCTCATTTCTGGCACTTTATGTTTCTCTGTAGTGTAATAATATGTGCTTCAAATCATTAATTTCGTGGATGTTGATCTACAATCTGTGTTCTCGTTCTTCTTTATAGCTGTTCTTCATCTGGTAATTACATGTTTTATCGGATAATTTCAGTTTTTGCACTTCATAGCACTAGGAATTTATTACACATTTTGATTTTATGTTTTGCATGGTGTTGACAACTGTTGACTGTTATTACCTACCAGTGAAAGTTTTTTGTGGTGTCTGTGATATTTCTCTGTCGCTCTCTCTCTCTCTCTCTCCCTCTCCGTCTCTCAGTCCCTCTCCCTCTCTCTTTCTTTCTCTCTCTCACGTAACAAAAAAAAGCGGTGTACAGGGTATTAATACATGTGGGACTTATGATTACACATGGAGCTAAACTATTAATGCATACTACTAACTCCAGAAGAGCAGAGGGTATATTTAAGGATTTTTACCTATGATTTAGGTGAAAGTGGACATTGTTAGGCAATAGTAAAGATGTTAGATTTCACTAACTATGAAGAGTTGATTTTTTTCTTTTTTTTTTTTGGACTCTATTTATGGTTTACATTCAGCAGTAGCGTTTGCGTTATCCTTGTATACTTCGTTACCTTCGTCTTAAGCGTCTTATTGTCAGACGACACACGGATAGTAACTTGCACACTTCACGTAAACGTCCACTATCTCTAACAAAAACTATAACCTTAAAGGCCGGTGAATTCCGCAGCGAAGAATGTACTACGATACTATTTTACGCGTAACGCCGTACACAATTGTCGTCTCCTACCAGAGTGACACAGCAAAAGTTAAGAGCCACTAAGGTGTTTAGTCTAGTAGGACTTGTGACCTTGGGGCTGCAGTCCAAATTACTGCAGCTGTTCACATTACTCAGCAAAAGTAATGAGCAGAATGTGTCTTGCCACGAGTGAGTGGCTGGGCTTTTGGCTGTAAAACGAGCGCGAGATAGCACACATTAGCGTGCCTAGAACCTGCAGACAGCTAAGGGACGCAATTTGTTACCTTGATGTTTTCTTCCCTCTCATATTCTGTGCACGTCTCTCTCTCTCTCTCTCTCTCTCTCTCACACACACACACACACACACACACACACACACACACACACTGTTAGCTTCTCAGTCTCTCACCTTCTACAGTCTCGTCTGCCTTCGTTACTGTTTACACAGATGAACGCAGCTAAAAGTATTTCCACCACTCTGTCACTGGTGCAAGACGGTGCCATGCGTTATGCTTACGTTTCAGTCCATCGTATGGTGTTAGACGGACGGTACACGGTGTCAGTGTATCCTCCAGTTTCCTCTTGTCTCCACTTCTTTTTAATTTATTATTCGATTATAAATGGTGAGCGACAGAAACAATTTATCCAAATTCGATTAGGTCCGAATTGCTTTAATTTTACCGCCATAGTCAGTATCCAAATGAGAGGCTACTTTTGCTGTAGCACCACGGAAAATATGCTCTGGAAATTTTGAGAATGAGTTTAAGAAAATGGTTCAAATGGCACTGAGCACTACAGGACTGCACATATGAGGTCATCAGTCCCATTGAACTTAGAACTACCTAAACCTAACGAAACTAAGGACATCACACACCCATGCGCGAGGCAGGATTCGAACCTGCGACCGTAGCGGTGGCTCGGTTCCAGACTGAAGATTCTAGAACCGCTCGGTCACAGCGGCCGGGCGAATGAGTTCCGTGAAATGTTTCGGAATGCAGGTTTTTGAGCATTTTGCGATATTATTGGGCTGTATAAGTATCACATGAGTCAGATTACCATTGTCAAAACGTAAAGTCATCCACTGACTCTGACAGAGATAACTGAGGAGCAGAAGGGATTTTCTGTTAATGCGATGTAAAGCAAATGTAACTGATTGGATCTTCTTCGTCATGGACCAAAACTGAAGACTCGATTGGTCGACAAATGAAAAATACTGTGTGTATGGCAGGACTGAGTGAGAGAACCCTTCCGGGGTGATCGGCTGCCTCGCGCAAGTCTTTTTATTTCACGTCACTGCGTGGACCTGCACTTCGTTGATGGTAACAGACACATACACACACACGCGCACACACACACACACACACACAGACACACACACACATACACTCACAACCAGTAACACCCCCACCCACACAACTCAAACACATACACACACACACACACACACACACACACACACACACACACAAATTCAAACTACCGGAGAAAATCCCCGACCCCGCCAAAAACCGATCCTGGGGTACCGTGATCGAGAGTCAACAATTGTAACACTTCTACCACGAGCTGCTGAAAGTTGGCCGGCGGAAGACTAAGGTCAAAGATGATCTTCGATTTAAACTTTAGTTGTTGCATGATAATGTGTTCACTGTGTTTCACTTTCGTGTATTCTGGCTCTCTAAACGATCTTTTATATCCAACAATATGTTTCCATTTTATATGGTGAATCACACTTTTGTTAATTGTAGTCTTGTAGTACCCCACTGTAGATGGTCCACTCAGAAAACACATACATACACATACACACACACACACACACACACACACAGAGAGAGAGAGAGAGAGAGAGAGAGAGAGAGAAAGAGCGGTGGGAGGTAACGTCCGCTAGGTGCAACCTGCAGATAAAAGTCGGTCAACTTATTTAATTTTATTAACAGTACTCTGGTGATATTCTTCAGCAGAAAATGATTTTCGGAGTTAATTAACAGTATTAGCATGTGGCTGTGAGTAACTTGTTACTGTTATGATGAAGATATGTTAGGTTTCTGGCGTTCAATCCAATGATTGCATTCTTTCTGATGGAAGATATCTTCATCGTGTCCCAGTGGAATGGAAGTATGTTGTACTCTAGACGCAGATAAGCTGGTCACATTTGTACACATGATACAGCCTTAGTTCTTTGGTTTCTGATACAGCCTTCATTCTTTTGGTTCTGTAGTCATCAGTAGAAAGACGCTATTCCTCATTTGCACCAAACATAGTCGTTCGTACGGTTCAGTCACATATTTGTCACACTTCTTTGTTGAAAACACGGGGATAAATAGTTTATGGTCTATAGCAACCAGGCAGCAATTGGTGTCACGTTATTTTATTCAAAATGCAACCAGTTGATAGCTTTTCAAATGGATTTTCTGCCTAGTTAAGTGGACACAACGAAGTCCTCATTTAGAAAAATCTGCACTGTGAAGTATTAATCGTGTTTTTTTGCTGTTCGTCTCATATTTGTCCTCATTTCCATGGTTAGGAGCATAAAAATACATTTGTGATGATAAACTGGTTATTGCAAGTTTTTTGTATGGTTAAGTATGTTTCAAATTTGGGCACGTCATTCATCTTCCACAATTCGACTAAAAGTTTCTGAAGTAAATGTAGAACTGAATTTGAAATAAATTGGATTAGTGCGAATATATTCGCGTCTACCTAATTTACTTCGAATGAATTACCTACTGCTGTCGACCGTCATCAACAACTGATTCTTTGAGACATGAAAAGAAGTAAATATAGAAAGTTTGCTTATATATCTAATTGTCTTCTTACTGGAGGAAAAGAAATGATACAATAATAATAGCATCTATGTTAATCTTTTATGAATGATAGTCGAAAATACACTGAAGAGCAAAAGAGACACTGACAGACATGATTTTTCAAATACAGAGATATGTAAACAGGCAGAATACGGCACTGTGGTCGGCAACGCCTACATAAGGCAACGAGTGTCTCGCGCAGTTGTTAAATCGGTCACTGCTCCTATAACGGCAAGCTATCAAGATATAAGTGAGTTTCAGCGTGGTATTATAGATGGCGCACGAGCGATGAAGAGAGGATTTTCCCTTACAACCATTTCACGAGTGTACCGTGACTATCAGGAATCCGGTAAAGCATCAAATCTCCGACACCGCTGCGGCTGGAAAAAGTTACTGCTATAACGGGACTGACGGCGACTGAAGAGATTCGTTAAACGTGAGAGAAGTGCAACCCTTCCTGTAGTTGCTGCAGATTTGAATGTTGGGCCACAACAGCTCTCAGCGTGCGAAACATTCAACCAAACATCATTGACATTGCCTTTCGAAGCCGAAGGCCCACTCGTATACCCTTGGTAACTGCACGACACAAAGCTTTACGCCTCGCCTGGGCCCGTCAGCACCGACGCTGGCCTGTTGAGGACTGTAAACACGACAACCTCATGAATCCATGTACCCTGCTTCTCAGCAGGGGACTGTTGAAGCTGGCGGTGGATCTGTAATGGTATCGGGCGTGTGCAGCTGGAGTGATACAGGGCCCCTGATACGTCTAGATACGACTCTGGCAGGTGACACGAATGTAAGCATCCTGTCATAACACCTGCATCGATTCGTGTCCACCGTTCATTTCGACGGACTTGTGCAATTCCAACGGGACAATTCGACACCCGAGATTTCCAGAATTGCTACATAGTGGCACCAGGAACACTGTTTTGAGTTCGAACACTTCCGATGGCCACACAACTCCTCAGATATGAACATTACTGAAGATACCTGGGATGCCTTGCAACGTTCTGTTCGTACTCTTACGGATTTATGGACAGCGATGCAGGATTCATGGTGTCAGTTCCTTCCAGCACAACTTCAGATATAAGTCGAGTCCATGCCGCATCATGCTGCAGCACTTCTGCCTGCTCGTAGGTGCCCTACACGATATTATGAAGGCGTATCAGTTTCTTTGGCTCTTCAGCGTACTTCTCATTTAATATACGAATCCTGAAGAGACCAGCTATGGCTCCTTGTGCGACGGCCAATAATGCAAATATACGATACCTTCTTAATGTTTCAAAAAATTTGCGAGACAGTTGTGAGAAATTTCTGAGCGCATTATGACCTGATTTCTTCATCAAACGCCAATACAAATCTAAAACGACGCATGTACAATGGCGTGTAAAACGTGACACAAAAAAACCTTTCAGATAATGTGTCACTGCCAACAAACATAGGTCGATAAAACTTGAACCAGACATATAAAGAATTCGGACTAGTCGTTTACTGAAAGAAATACGCAATAATATGTACAGGAATGAAATTTTTGATCAATGACAGAATTACACTGAAGTCACCCCTTTTTATTGTTGTCCCCTGGAGATTACAAAATGCCGAAAATTGTTCTTAATAGCCGGTGTAGTCACCGCCGACGGAATGCCCGCTGTGCAACGTGCTCCATGCTGGCCATACGGCGGGTAACAGTGTCTTGTGGTAGGGTGTTCGACGTCTCCACGAAAACTACTGAATCTTCACTGGCGAGGTTGGACGTGCGGGACGTGCTCCTATATGTCTCCCCAACGCATTACACAAATGCTTTATCGGATTTAAGTTAGGGAAAATGGGCGGGCCAGTCCATTCACCGAATCTCCTCGTTCGAAGAGATCCTTCTCCAGCGAATTTCGATGCGACTGCGCATTGTCGTTCGTAAAAATAAAGTTAGTGCCGACCGTACTTCTAAATAGACGCGTACAGGGTAGGGGCAGAGTGTCACATAACGATGGCCGCGGAATGAACCTTTTCAAAAATTTAGAAGACAGTATCAGCATGCAACATTATGGATCACCACACTTACACACGTGGACCATTGAAATGATCTTGTTTGAAAATGCTGGATGTACTCTAATATGGTGAGAGGTGAGAACACGTAACCGACGTAGGAACGTTGTCGAACATGTTATACAATCTCTTGGTGTAACTCCATCAGTAGTTTACTGCATGTATTTATGTCGTTTTTCTTTATGGCCTACAGAGAACTGTTGTTCTTGATGGTGAATGACTTCTCATCCTAATACGTTAGCATTAATATTTTTTGCGTTCTTTGAATTCCTGCCGGATATTCGTTTCAGTTCCTAATCCTCCCTTTCTCCGCCTCTCAGGAAAGGGAAATACTTCCCCATATGAATATCTCAGACAAGTTACGGTCTATCTCATCAGTTATTAGAATTAAAATTTATACAGAAAGAAAAGGCGTCTAGTAGCTGCTTGTCAATCTAGGTTATTCCTACTCTCAATTTTCATTATTTTTATACTAAATAGATTTAGCACAGATTAAGGAGCATTTACGCATGTGTACGGTCTTCACACCTCATAACTACAACAGCGAGGAAAATAGTTTCTAATTTTCCTTTGATACAATTTCCAATAATTCTATGTTTAAAAGTTGGTGTGTAGGTAATCCCTTAGATACCTTTATTATAACATAAAATAACCTCCCCGTTACTGCTTGACAGAACATCATAATCATGAAAAACGGAAACAGGTTCTCGAAATCTATATGGGTTTTTATTTTCTGCCTACTCAATGTTCAGCTTCTTAAGAGGCCCCCATATTGTCAGCAATATCGCAAAATATTCCCTGAAGCGCAGTAATATTGAAAGTGTAGGTGTGAGACTGAAACTGTGTGTTGTGTGTTACGCCGGGAACGTAGAAACGATGAAGAGCCTTCGTCCCGCCCTAGCCCTCAGCGGTTCACAACCCTACAACAGGCCACCCACCTCACAGCCACCCCACACAGAACCCAGGGTTCTTGTGTGGTTCGGACCCCACCCCACCCCTGGGCGGGAATGTCTCATACCAGAAGAGTGTAGCCCCAAATGTCTGCGTGGTAGAGTAGTGGTGGAGTATGCGTACGAGGAGACAGTGTTCACACAGCATGTTACTGAGGCGGAATAAGGGGAACCAGCCCGCATCCCCCGAGGTAGAAGCAAAATCGCATTCAAAACCATCCTCGGGCTAGCAGGCTCATCGGACCTCGACACAAATACGCCGGACGGTTTCGTGTTGGAGATCGGCACGCCATCCCGCTCGGGAAGCAGCGCGTTAGACCGATGAGCGATAATACTGAGAACGTCTCAAACTTTTCAAATATTTTGCGCTGCCCGTAAATATTGCTACGTCTGTGAGATGTTTTATACAATATCCTTGACAGTCTCACGTGACACATTCTTTGGGCATGTTTGTATCCTCAGTTTAAGATCCTTGTCAACCGCGCTGAGCGATGGGAATTTGCAATGAGCGCGAAGGATGAAGGGCGAGCATGCTTTTTAGAAAATGTAAACTGCATAAAGCGATAAAATCAGAGTGTTGCTAGAACAGAAACATGAAGAATGAATGTTATAGGACATTATTAACGATGTACGGATAACGGGATCCCACAGCAAAAAAGGAGACGCCGAAAAAAAATTGAATCCTTAGGGACCAGTTTTCGGAAAGAAATGAAAAGAATAAAGGATTCGAGAAGAAGCTGTGTTGGATCGGATGAAGTATTATTTATAAACTTTCTTGTACTTCGATGAAACAAGGTTTCTGCTTTATCAAATAGTAGTGAGCTCAGTCAGTACTACAGATTCTGTAGATGAGCTGCAAGAATCTGTCAGCTGCGTATGTGCTTCTTCAGTTGATTTATTACATTCTTCTGAAAGGTACACCAATTAATGTTTATACCTACGTCATGTTACTACATACATATGTCAGTTAATCGAAAGCCATATAAACAAAGTTTAACTTGCCTATATGCTTTACCCTCTTTACTAAAGTAACATGTAAGACAAGTTATATTCTTTAGTGGCATTCAGTTTCTCGTCATTCTAACTAGCAATAAACATTGTTGTGTATCAATGCAACAGTGACTGCAGCTTCTGCATTGCATACAGTCAAAAGGAAGACGGAGGTGACGAGGCAAGACGAGCCCATTAATGTAGCCCGTTAGGGGCTGTTGATGACGAAAAGCGAATTTATGAAGATTAGTATAGCTTGGACTGTGCAACTGGAGAATATGACACATGAACAGCAAATACATGCAAAGAAAACGGTCAACAATGTTCAGTATGAAGACCAATTTGACAATTTGTACAGGATTTGTGTGAAGGTTCGCCCACTTGCCACAGCCACAGTTTTGTAATCTACACTCCTGGAAATTGAAATAAGAACACCGTGAATTCATTGTCCCAGTAAGGGGAAACTATATTGACACATTCCTGCGGTCAGATACATCACATGATCACACTGACAGAACCACAGGCACATAGACACAGGCAACAGAGCATGCACAATGTCGGCACTAGTACAGTGTATATTCACCTATCGCAGCAATGCAGGCTGCTATTCTCCCATGGAGACGATCGTAGAGATGCTGGATGTAGTCCTGTGGAACGGCTTGCCATGCCATTTCCACCTGGCGCCTCAGTTGGACCAGCGTTCGTGCTGGACGTGCAGACCGCGTGAGACGACGCTTCATCCAGTCCCAAACATGCTCAATGCGGGATAGATCCGGAGATCTTGCTGGCCAGGGTAGTTGACTTACACCTTCTAGAGCTCGTTGGGTGGCACGGGATACATGCGGACGTGCATTGTCCTGTTGGAACAGCAAGTTCCCTTGCCGGTCTAGGAATGGTAGAACGATGGGTTCGATGACGGTTTGGATGTACCGTGCACTATTCAGCGTCCCCTCGACGATTACCAGAGGTGTACGGCCAGTGTAGGAGATCGCTCCCCACACCATGATGCCGGGTGTTGGCCCTGTGTGCCTCGGGCGTATGCAGTCCTAATTGTGGCGCCCACCTGCACAGCGCCAAACACGCATACGACCATCATTGGCACCAAGGCAGAAGCGACTCTCATCGCTGAAGACGACACGTCTCCATTCGTCCCTCCATTCACGCCTGTCGCGACACCACTGGAGGCGGGCTGCACGATGTTGGGGCGTGAGCGGAAGACGGACTAACGGTGTGCGGGACTGAAGCCCACACCCATGGAGACGGTTGCGAATGGTCCTCGCCGATACCCCAGGAGCAACAGTGTCCCTGATTTGCTGGGAAGTGGCAGTGCGGTCCCCTACGGCACTGCGTAGGATCCTACGGTCTTGGCGTGCATCCGTGCGTCGCTGCGGTCCGGTTCCAGGTCGACGGGCACGTGCACCTACCGCCGACCACTGGCGACAACATCGATGTACTGTGGAGACCTCACGCCCCACGTGTTGAACAATTCGGCGGTACGTCCACCCGGCCTCCCGCATGCCCACTATACGCCCTCGCTCAAAGTCCGTCAACTGCACATACGTTTCACGTCCACGCTGTCGCGGCATGCTACCAGTGTTAAAGACTGCGATGGAGCTCCGTATGCCACTGCAAACTGGCTGACACTGACGGCGGCGGTGCACAAATGCGGCGCAGCTAGCGCCATTCGACGGCCAACTCCGCGGTTCCTGGTGTGTCCGCTGTGCCGTGCGTGTGATCATTGCTAGTACAGCCCTCTCGCAGTGTCCGGAGCAAGTATGGTGGGTCTGACACACCGGTGTCAATGTGTTCTTTTTTCCATTTCCAGGAGTGTACGTCCCGGTCCTGTGGACTGTCATTAGAAGAGCGGATCAAAAAGTGTACTGAATTTGGCGGTACTACGTTTGAAGACTTAGTCTAATTGGTAAAATAGAGTAGCATACGCCTCGAGCCACGGTCACAGTAGCGGGTCGAGTACTCCCTGCACCATATGTCTGAGAAGTACAACAACGCGAATATTTAAGGATCTTTGAGTAGTATGCTATAAATTACGAATGTGTACACATTTCTATTCCTCCGATTACATCGTCACTGTGGCCAAACGAAGAAAATGCTTCACACAAAAAGTAGGCAGATATTGCTGTAAAATCATAATCTGCAATAATAAACTGGAGTTCTCATTGAAGATTTCTAATCCCCGCCCTCTCCTCACGCACTCGTGTGGGGGCTGGGGTACCACTGGATGTTCCGTTCCGAGACCAAAGAATCGTAATTATAATTTTTCTTTCATACGATGTGTAGTTTTTGAGGTATTCCGTGTTTCAGTTATAATGAAATAAGCTAAACTCCAAAAGCTCCGTCAAAACAGGCCATGGAAAACCTATCTGGTATTTGCGCTTGTATACATTAACTTTCCGAACATAACCCTCAAGGTACGTATTGCTCCATGACTAGTTTCCATAATTACCTATGCATTATCGTGTTGTTGTTATTTTGTTCTGTGTGCAAGGTTTGGGATGAGTAGGAAACAAAGCGATAAGGCCGTTTCCTTGGAAAGCATTGAGGTGTATAGACCATTGCGAGCATTTTAGGATGTGAGGGCATGTATGTATATATTTGTTCAGCTGATTTATTGTAGTCACATAAACTGCACCTCACTTAATAACAATATATGTTGATAACACATAATAAGGTGCCAGTGATAACTGGATATTACACATCAGGTTTTCGGAATGCTTTCCAATATAACAACATCTTGCCACGGTTTACCCTCGTTATTGAAATACATACAGAAAGTGTCTAATTATTTTGCTACTCTCTACATCTACAGCTACATAGATACCGCGCTGCCTGGCGGAGGATATTCTCAGCTCCCCTTCTCATCCACTCGCACTACGTATCAGCACTAATTCCTCGTATGCTACCTACGTGGTTCTTGCTCGCAATGTATGTTAGCGGCAGTAGAATCGTTCTGCAGTCAGCTTGAAAAGCCGCTTTTCCAAATATTCTCGATAGTTTTTCTGGAAAAGAATGTCGCCGTTACTTCAGGGATTCCCATTTGAGTACCTGAAGCACCTCGATAAGACTTACGTGATGTTAGAACTTACCGGAACATATCTAGAAGCCGTCTCTAATCGATTCGATGCCTTCCTTCAGCCCGATCTGTTACGGGTCCAAAACACTGTAACAGTACTCAAGAACCGCTCACACAAGCAGTCTCTTTCACAAGTCAACCATTCGTTCCTAACATTCCTCCAATAAACCGAAGACGACCATTTTACATCCCTAGCGTAGTTCTCGCATGGTTGTTTCACCTCATACACACACTGTGATCAAAAGTATCCCGACACCTGGCTTAAAAGGACTTAGAAGTTAATCAGTTGAAATATATTTGCAAAAGTAAATAACGAAAACATGATTTTGCGACTCGTTGCTGCTTATTTGGTAATTTAATGGTTTACGGTCGCTGCACAACTTAGGAACCAAATGGAGCCCACGATTCATTAGAAGTTTGTGGCACCCTCCATCGGTAATGCTGGAATTCAGTATCGTGTTGGTCCACCCTTGAGATAGCTTCCACTCTCGCAGGCATACGTTCAATCAGGCGCTGGAAGGTTTCTTGGGCAATGGCAGACCATACTTCACGGCGTGCTGTGCTGAGAAGAGGTATCGATGTCGGTCGGTGAGGTCTGGCACCAACTCGGCTTTCCAAAGCATCCCAGAGATGTTCATTAGGATTCAGGTCAGGACTGTGTGCAGGCCAGTCCATTACAGGTATATTATTGTCGTGTAACCACCCCGCCAAACGCCGCGCTTGATGGGCAGGTGTTCGATCGTGCTGAAAAAGGCAGTCGCCATCCCCAAATTGCTTTTCAACCGAGGGAAACAAAAAGGTGGTTGAAACATCAATGTAGGCCTGTGCTGTGATAGTGCCACGCGAAACAACAAGGGGTGCAAGCCACCTTATGAAAAACTCGACCACACCATAACACCATCGCCTTCGAATTTTACTGTTGGCATTACACACGCTGGCAGATGAAGTTCACCGGGAATTCACCATACCCACACTCTGTCGTCGGATCGCCACGTTGTGTACAGTAATTCGTCACTCCACACAACGTTCTTCCACAGTTCAGTCGTTCAATGTTTATGTGAGGCGTCGTTTGGCATTTACCGTCGCTATGTGTGGCTCATGAGCAGCCGCTCCACCATGAAATCCAAGTTTTCTCACCTCCAACCTGTCATAGCACTTACAGTGGATCATGATGCAGTTTGGATTTCCTGCGTGATAGTCTGGATACATGTCTCTCTATTACACATTACGACCCTCTTCAAATATCGGTGGTCTGTATCTGTCAACAGATGATGTCGGCCTGTACGCTTTTGTGTTGTACATGTCCGTTGACGCTTGCACTTCACTACAGCTTTGTAAACAGTGACGCGTGAGGAAATCTCGCGTACAGACGTATGGCACAAGTGACACCGAATCACCTGACGACATTCGAAGTCCGTGAGTTCCGGGAAGCGCCCAGTTCCATGTCTAATGACTACTGAGGTCGGTGATATGGAGCACCTGGCAGTAGGTGGCAGTTCAGTGTAGCTAGTATGAGAAACGTATGTTTCTGAAGGTGTCCGCATACTTTTGATCACATAGTGTAGCTTTGAAACGCTACGTCCATATATTTAAACGACTCGATTGTGTCAAGCTGGACACTAGTGGTACTGTATCTGAACATTATAAGTTTGATCTTCCTACTCATCATCTTTTTACATTTACGAGTAGTAGACATTCATCACACCAGCTAGAAATTTCGTCTCGTCTTGTATCTTCCTACAGTCACTCATCTGGGACACCATACCGTAACACTACGGCACCATCATCAAACAACCGCAGATTGCTGCCCACTCTGTCGGCGAAGTTATTTATGTATATAGACTACAACAACGGCCCTGTCTCGCTTCCCTGGGGAACTCATTATGATACCCATGTCGCTAACGAACACTCGCCGCCTAGGAATACATAATGGGGTATATTATTTAAGAAAGAGCCACTCACATCTCTGTGAACTTATTCCACATGCGCGTACCTTCGTTAACAGCCGGTAAGGGGACACCATGTCAAATGCTTTCCGGAAATCTAGGAATATGGAATCTGACTGTTGCCATTCATCCATAGTTCTCAGTATACCATGTGCGAAAAGAGTAAGCAGATTTTCGCACTAGCAATACTTTCTAAAACCATGGTGATTCGTGGGCATAAGTTTCTCAGTCTCAAGTAAATTTATTATATTTCAAAGGAGAATATGTTCCAGGACTCTGAAACAAACAGAAGTTAGGACTATTGGTCTCTAATCTTGCGGGTGCGTTCTTTATTCCAGTCGCTTGGGACTTTGTGCTGAGCGAGAAAGTCGCGATAAATGCAAGCTAGGTAAGAGACCACTGCCGTGGAGTACTCTGTGTAAAATCGAACTGGGATTCCATCCGACCAGGTGATTTATTTGCTTTCAAATCTTTCAGTTGTTATATATAAGAAACTATCAGCCTCCATTGCGGTAATGAAACCAACCTTTACCTAGGTTTCAGCCTAAATAATGGAGCCTTCTTCAGAAAATATACCTGTAACACTATTTTGTGTAAGGTGGCATGATCTAGAAAGAAAACTAAAACAGCCTGAATAGGCGTAGTCACGGTTTATTTCTAGGTCATGCCTTCTTAGACAAGATTCATGTATACCTTCTGAAGAAGGCTCATTATTTCGGCTGAAACCTAGGTAAACGTTGGTTTCATTACCGCAATCGAAGCTGATATTAGATTATGGCGATTGCTGACTGGACTGCAATGTTGAAGGTACAAAAACTTTCAGTTGTTTCTCTATTACTGTCTCGTCCAGTCGTGAGTGTGCCATATGGTCAAATGACAGTATGTTCGTACGATTCTCCTGTGTGAACTGTTTCTTGAACATGAAATTTAAAACTTCGGCCTTCGTTTTGCTGTTGTTAGCTGCCACACCTGACTGGTCAACAAGGGCTGAATGGAAGTCTAAGACCAGAATTGTCTAGGTCTCTCTGCCATATCTTTTGCTAAGGTGTGACGGTGGTATTTGTATGCTTTGAGCGTATATCGTTTGACTGACGCTCTAGTCTCTACTAACCTTTTCTTGTCGTCATTTGTGCGTTCCCTTTTTAAAAGAGACTGCAACAGCCTTTGCTTTCTCGTCATCCTCCGTATTTCCTTATTAAACCACGGTGGGTCTTTTCCACTCTTTTCCACTCCAGACCACTACATACAATCTGTTTAAACTTTGCTCATAATTTCTCTACATCCATCTTACTGGATCTAGGTGACGCCCATTCACGATGTAAGTGTGGTGCTAATAACTGCTAACCTGCTCTACCTAGCTGACACCCTCTCCTAGCCTTCTTGAATGATTTATTAACTTTCGTAAACATTGTTGGTATAATGACATCATGACTGCTAATCCAGGTTTCTGAACTGACTTCGGAAAACGTATTTACAACTATTTTGCATGTCTGTCTATAAACGCCGGAACGAATCCGAAGACGTCCCAGTTTATACTTCGCATGTTTCGCACGGATTTCTTTCATATGTAGACTGCAGAGAAATTAAGTCGCTTCTTTCTTTCCATGAGCCTTGTAACCGTAAAAGCTTTCACATTTTCACCTTCTTTTTACCTGTGTAAAAGTACGGTATAGATTTTCTCCTCTTCAAGCAGTTATGTAAACAGCAACACGTTGGGGCCATTACTGTCGCTTTCTCTGCACACACACCAATAGACCTTTGAAGCACACCAAATTAAGAATAAAATACCGTAATCACCTTCCACAATGCTGTGCGCACGACTGAGACTGTGGTTGAAAATTCTTTGTATCCAACTCAGTCCTCTCTGGCTGCAGGTTTTCAACAAATTATCTGTCATAGCAAATGCGTCGTTCCAGACGAATACGAAAGGAGCACAGATGTCGATAAGTGGTAGGCCCTCTCCTGGTGGAATGTTCAAGTTGTCCTCAAACTTCCAATAATTATATCCTTTAGGATACCGAAATCTGACGCATCGATGTCCACCATTAAGAACTCCTAATTGGCATTCAGAGCTCCCTACATAACTCGACGAAAATCGGTTTGTAGATGTAGTGAAAGGATCCAGAGCGAGCTGATTTCCTGATGGTCCCGTTTTTCCCGTCTATACCGCCGAGAAAGTACGGAAAACTCCACAGTATCTCAAACTCCTGCATCTACACAGAGTGAGGCAAAACAAAATTATTGACATTAAATGGGTGATCTCTTTTTTGTGTTTTTGTAGGTTGAACCATGGCGTCCCGATATTCCGCTGAGGAATGAAGGAACATAGCTGTTTTAATAGAGATCTTTCATTTTCCATGCGCCGTTCCAGATGAATTCAAGGTCAGGACGGAAGCGATGCACCATCGTGCCTAACAATTGGTACGATTAACGAGAGGTATATAATGACGATATCTGTTCAAGACGATTGCAAGGAAAACAACGGTAGATAAAGATCTGTCGGAAATCGACAAAATATCATCCTCGTCCAGGGAAAGACTGTATCGAGTCCAACTAAGTCCTCTCGCAGACTTTCTCTGGAGACTAACACTTCTCAAAGATGAGAGGTTAGAATTTAGCAACATCAATTAGGAATAACTTGCAGATTGAGCAGCAGCTCACAAAAGCGGGCAAGTAATCACGTGTGGGTGCTGCACAATTTATAGTGGAAATAATGGACGTGGTGCCAGACAGTCTGTTAGTGATTTCTGACAAAGCTCCTTCCAACATTAGTTGTCGTGTGAAGAAGCACAGTTGTATCATTTGGTCTACTGTGGACCCCCTGGAAGTTCGAAAGCACATTCGAGATTCCTCAACGTGAACATTTGGTGCGCAGTACCAAATTTAGAGTGAATGGACGCTTCCTTTCTGAAGAACAGACCGTCAGTGGAGAGAATTACCTTGCTTTAGTCAACATGTTCATGGAAAAGAACTCCCCACTTGCCATTCTCCAGCGAGGGTAATTTCAGCAACAGGTCTTCCCTGCCCATTAAAGTCAGATGGATGGGGATTATATCACCGACACGTTTCGTGAACGTTGGGTTGGTAGACAAGGTCCTCTTCCATGACCAGCATCTTCACACGAACTGAGCCGATGTGAGTTTTGGCTGTGGGGCATGATCAAGGATCGTGTCTATGCTAGCAACTTGCAGCGCATCACAGAGGTCATCGCTCCTATCCCTCCCTTAAGGGTCAAGTGGCCCTTACAGTCAACAATGTACTACACCACGTTTCCATAACTATTCCTCCGATAAACTGACGTGAAACTGTGAATTTTGTATATCCGAATGAATTGCCATTAACAAGGTATCGCAACATAAAAGAAAAGTTCTGAATTGGTGGAACTGCGTCTCTCATTAAAGTATTTTGTTCTTTTATCGTGGAGCTAACCATTTCTAGCAGTGCATCTAATGTCGGGCCATCAAAACGTATAAAGTTAACATAATCCTTTGTCTCACTCACCCTCAGATCCGTCACTCAGTTTTCGTGAGTTAATCTTCTATGCTCCTTGAACCAACTTTCCATCCGTCTAGTTACCTTTTACAACTTGCAACACAGTAAAGCAATTATCAGTTCCGCTCTGTATTTATCGTCCACGATTTCGAATATTCAGCGCCTGAATAAAATTTTACAGTAATATTGTGCAATGATATGGTGTAGCGTGAGAAGTGCTCCAATAATATTGCACCGTATTATTGAACAATATAACTCATCGTCTAGGACCCGCTTTAGATAATCGTTTGGTGACCAATGACTGTTGTAATCATAGGTAAGATATCTAGGACAAACAGAATCATTAGTTAAAACAGCAATTACGAATTAAGAAATGTGAAGCTGATGGTAAACGCAGATTTTACCCAAAAGGTTACCTACATATTGAAACTGATTTTACCATAGTATGTCCTACAATGTTATCGAAAATTAAACGTAATATAACACATAAGAAATAGTGTTTATTCATTTAAAATAATTCTACAGTAAGTATTTCTAGTAACGTCATTTTTACCTGTTTACAATGTCACAAGTAAATGTACTAAATGATGATTTACAATGGTTTAATTGTCTTCTGTGATGAGCGTTGCTCATGAACAACATTACTATCATAGCAAAGCCGACCGCGGTGGTCTAGCGGTTCCAGGCGCGCAGTTGGGAATCGCGCGACTGCTACGGTCGCAGGTTCGAATCCTGCCTCGGGCATGGATGTGTGTGATGTCCTTAGGTTAGTTAGGTTTAAGTAGTTCTAAGTTCTAGGGGACTGATGACCACAGATGTTAAGTCCCATAGTGCTCAGAGCCATTTGAACCATTTTCATAGGAAAGCACGAGAGACCTCCAGTTTGTTTCGTACAGTGCTTGCAAATGGTTTTATACACAAAATATTCAGCCCGATATTTGACTGTATCTTTAGTGTGGAATCATTTCCTAGTCATAGGCTATTTGCTTTATCTTAAGTTCATATGTATTTCAAGCGTCTAAGGAATGTTTGGCATCATGTGAGCTAGAGCACCATTACTTGTTAGTGTAGGCTGGCTCTCGTTTAATACAGTGTGGAAGGCTATAGATTCAGGTCATTATGTTTCATAAACATGTAATTTGTCACGCTACATTTATAGTTATCACTGAAGGATATGTGGTCGATCATTCGTAATTATGTCTGAAAATCTGATTTTGATTATACAACAGGTCTGAGTTGGTCCACCATGGAGTGGAATTGTTCATTTGGCTTGAACTGCTTCCGATTACTGAAACAGTTTTCAGAGTTGCGTTTGTGATATGTGTGATACGAAATTCTTAGGGTCAGTGCGTGTCGTGTTTTTCCACGTAAGGCAGCGAGACATGGAATGTCAATGATCGAAAAATAAGTGCTGCTCAGTGCCTGACTAGAAAAAGCGTGAAAACCAAAAATTTAATAAGCGAACTGTTTGAAATGAAGAAATGTGTTGTGTCTGCAATGAAACTGAATTGCTCGCTGGAACCCCGAGACTTAGCCAGGCTAGTGAAAGAATATGGGAACCTGGAAATTCATTGTAGCATGGTGTCATTAAAGATAAGAATCGACGAAATTAATAAAAGATTAGATAAAATAAGACAACATTAATTAATAAAATTATGGTCTTGACTGGACACCATAATGAATGAAGTAGCCTGGATGATGCGTTTTAGTATCAGTGATATCACCATCCTCAATGATTCATAGCACGTTAGCACAGAACAACTGTCTATCAAGGAACAAAGAGGAAGATACTTACTCCTTTCAGACTCCTTAGCTACAACTGTGTACATTAACTTTTCCTGTGTCTTAGCTGCAATAGAAGTATTTCTTCCGAATGGAAAACTGAGGATCACAATCGTGAATGTACAACTTTTTCATAATGCGCAACTGCTGGCAGCTTTTGGCTTCACTGAAAATATCAGTAAGTCATTGTAGCAGTGATCCAGAATTCGGGACCGTCGGAGTACACAGATGTCGTCGGTACACTGCATTCTACTGTATAATTGAATGTTATTGTTATTCTGCATTGCAATTATAGAATAATCAATTCACTATTTATTAAAATAGAAATTATATTGTAATTAGTTCTTATAGTACATAAAATAAAGCCGTGTATATACATATGTTCTGAGAAAGGGTACGTATTTTTGAATAAATGTTGCAACGAAAATCATTAAAAAAACAGTTAAGAGGGTTACCACTCAAAAACGTCCTCCCCCAGAATAAAAATCAAGTCTGAAAAAAGGTAAATGCATTATCTAAACATCTGAGCGAGTTTCGCCAACCAGTCTGTGTGATATTTCCGGGGTATGAACAAAACAGTGAAACTAATTGTAAACCATGAAATTCTTCGTTACCTACTTGGTTCATCTCCATATATATGTGGGTGTATTTCTATGCCAATGAGTGAGGTGATTCTATGTTCCGTCGGTTGTTGCAATAAAAGTTGTAACGTTTTGATTCAGTAATACAGGCTGTGTAGTGGTATGAATAGCACACAGCAGGTCTCCTGTTCAGTCATGTTTAGTAAAATATATTTCGAAACATCCGTCTCTGATAAAATCACGCATTCCCAATGATTGATGATAGTATCAAGGGATCAAATAACATGAACGAAGTACGAGGGATACCCTGAATGAAACAGTCAATTTGGCTAATTAAAGCACGGGAAAAACTTTAATGCGTATTCATAATCCGTACAACGTCACAGAAATAACAAATCGATTTAATTTGCCGCTTTGGCTGATTTCGCTCAGTTGATGACAGAATCATATAAAATATTCCAGATGATTCCTTTCAGAGTATAAAGAATACACGTCAATACGATTCCAAACAAAAAACTCATACCGCTGAGTAAAAGGATTAACCCGCGTCTGTGGTGATCATAATTTCAGTTAGAGGAATTAGTTGCGATGCACTTTTTAAAAAACTGTATTTTGTAACCTGAGTAACGTGTAGGCTATATTTGATTTCTTTAAAGAGACTACAGGAGAAACCGTTATAGGTGGGTTCTCAGATATAAATCGTGCATAATAACGCAATGTTGATTATTACTTAGACGCCAAGGAGATTACAAACGAGACTCCACCAAATATAAAAAAGTAGGAGAGACAGCAAAGAACTTTCGAACTAACAAGTCCATGGTAACAGTAATACATATCCTATATAATTTATTGATTCTTACACGAACCGGTTTTCGGCTGTTACGACATCATGAGGTACAAACATAATTACGAAGTGTAGTGAAATTATGAACTACTGCATCTATGGAATATCTCCATTTCCAGAGATGAATATGTTAATGTTACAATTACGAATAAAAGAAGAGGACTGATTTCAGCGTAAATTTCGAAAATTTACATTCTCATTTCTGGAAATGAAGATACTTTGTAGATGCACTACTTTAAAATCTTTCAACCAACAAAATTTGACCGCAGCACATACTTATCTTTGTACCTGATGATGGCGTAGCAACAGAGAACCAGTTCGTCTAACAAATAGCAAATATTGTCGAATATTACACCAGAGTTATTTGTGTTTAATTCATAATGTATAAAATATTCTACCAAGAACTGACAGTGAATCAGTGCTACATATAATAACTTGGATAAATTTCATTTGGAGCACATTCTGTGATCGCTGTAAGCGTCAAAAGTTACATTAGACTCGATTGATATGCCATAAAAGAGGGTGAAATGAATCCGCAATATCTTTACATTTTCTCTTTTAACTTAAGAAACAGTAAATGAAAACAGGATACAAAGATTTACAACGGGATGTATAATGCGGAACTGCTTACAATAAATTATCTTTCATATTTAAGTAAGGAACTGTCGTAAAATATGAGGTAATGATCCTTCATAAGTCAGATGTATATATAGTATACACAAACAAAGGATGACCTTAATAAATTGTAAATGGAGATACCGTTAAATTCACTGGAGAGATGACTCTTCTTTAAAAGCACAATCCTCGTTATGAAGTAGAAAACAGCAGTTGGCACTTAATTTGGATATTCCTGTAGAATGAACGAGGTTAAATGCCAAAAACTTTTCATTTCATTCTGTTGGACATGTATCAATATTCAGTCGCCAGTAGAGCAAACAGGGCAGTGTTAATACTGCTACTGGAAGCGACGGTGAGTAAAACGGTAACTGGTATCTTAATTTTTGTGAAATAGAAGGGGAAAAGTAGTTCTGATGTAATATCTTATCCACCACGGAATCGTTAGACGCAAAAAAAAAAAAATACCTCAAAAATTGTCTGACTAATTTACTGCTATTCGGGTAACTGAGAAGCCTCGGGAATCCGTAATAAACCCTTTCGCATACAGCTCATATACGTGCTGCAATTGAATGTTCTATAAATTTCTCTACCTCTGACTATGCCTGTTATAAGAATGACTTCTTCTCCAATTTATTTTCATTCAGCGAGAATGTTAATTAATTTGTCGTAGTGATTGTAAATTCCTGTAACGATTTGGTAGCAAGTGGATTCATGCAGTTGGTATAAGTGTCAGACTCTGACATCAAAATGGTTCAAACGGCTCTGAGCACTATGGGACTCAACTGCTGTGGTCATTAGTCCAATATAACTAGGAATTACTTAAACCTAACTAACCTAAGGACATCACACACATCCATGCCCGAGGCAGGATTCGAACCTGCGACCGTAGCAGTCCCACGGTTCCGGACTGCGCGCCTAGAGCCGCGAGACCACCGCGGCCGGCTACTCCGACATCAGCCCTGCACTGTGTCTTCACCAATGAAAAATGAGTTATTCATCCAAGCGTATCTCATTTCTTGCTTATTTTTCTGAGATTCTTCAGCTTAGTCCTTCATAATGATCAACGTATCGTAGCAGTTTACATTAAGATCTCGCCATACTGCAAGGTCAAAATGAAATCCTCTAATGCCTATATTACAAGAATTAGACTTCGATCTACGTCAACAGGAAAAGTATATATCTCCTCCTGGAGGATAACCTACACATTTATCTCTTGACATAATGATAGTTCCTACTTCATCGCTAACGAAGAATGTGCACCTCTCTATTTACTATCAATCTTCTGCCATCAGTTTCTCCCTATTTATACCTTCATCTCCTTTTAACATCCCCCACCTTTCATTTTGTAAGTAGCCTGTTCGTATTATTTAGGCAGCGTTATAGACTGTGCTAATATAGCTGACACCGCTCTGCGCCCTCGGCAAGAGATTCTTTGGTTGAACGGACTATCAGTTAGCGAGTGGACAGAGAACTGTATGGACATGTTTTTCTTAGTGGAAATTCTGTGTGTGTAGGACACGCATTGCAAAGTGAGACGCTAGGAAATGTAGGAGGATGGATGTTGTTGAAAGTATTTGACCAGTTGAATTATTGACATCCATATAATTTTCAGGACTGGGGGTCACATGAATAACGTAAAAATGTCTAAATACATTGTTTGCTCTTCAACAAAATCTTCCTTTTGCTAACCATATGTCTTCTAGTAGTTAGAGTCTGTAGTAGCTATAACCTTTTTATTTACCTGGCTGTAGTTGTTGCCTGCTGTAATTGCTGTAGTACATGTTATGATGTTTTTCTGTGCGGTAAGTGACCTACAAAAGAAACGCGGTTCGTGATTGAAATGAGTTTAGGCAATTAACAGAGTAGGACGTGGTTTCATATTTCATTAATTTCATATTTTTTGGATTTTTATTATTATTAGGATTTCTTGCAATTCAGGTCCATTATTTGTGTTAAGTATTGGAAGTCATGTTCTCTCTGTACAGCAGTCAGAATGTGTTGGGATTGTATGTAGTGGGTAACGAATGAATAGGTTACGTATGAGTTGTCTTTGTCAGGGAAAATTCTGTAGGTCACTGTTTAAATGATAAAAATTAGTATAAACACTAGTTTCA